>NW_015666542.1:163846-165063 GCF_001515625.1 Sinocyclocheilus rhinocerous
GAGGGATTATCCCGGGCGATTCAACGTTTACTTCAGGATGTCAGTGGCTCAGTTTGATGCTTTGCTAGAGATACTAGAGCCACATATTAAAAAGAAGACCACCTATTTCTGTGAACTCAGTGTGCAAGGATCTTTACAGTGCTTTGTGCTGCGAGACGAAGTGGATGAACTTGACAATCGCCATTCTGGATTTTGGCGTTCGCTTGTACGGTGGTTCTGAACTGTCAAAACACCTCTCAAAATGCTTGCTACGGATGTGAAAAACAAAAAATCGAACCCCGATCCGAATTTTTTTATGACGGACGAATATTTCGGAGGCAGTGTGTAAACGTGATTGACATAACGTGAGGTCGTATTTATTTTTTAACGTGCGAAAATTTCAGATGAAATTTTCGGACTCAGTGTGCAATGACCTTAAATCTACAGATTGACATCTCAATTGTAGAATGGATTGCTGTGGACTGTAGGTCAGTTTTTTTTACGATGTCTATTCAGTGATTTATTAATCTGCGACAATACAGGTGCATATCAATAAATTATATGTCGTGGAAAAGTTCATTTATTTCAGTAATTCATGCCAAAAGTTAAATGTGAGCCAAAATCATCACAATTAAAAGAACCAAAGACTTAAACTACTTCAGTCTGTGTGCATTGAATTTATTTAATACACAAGTTTCACAATTTGAGTTGAATTACTAAAATAAATGAACTTTTCCACGACATTCTAATTTATTGAGATGCACCTGTAATATAAAGTCTTTGAATTATCCTAATTTGGAGGCTTTTTTCAGCAAATAGGTAAATGCAATCACAGATATCGGCATCTTCCTAAAACAAGCAAAACGGACAGCAGTGCTGGATAGATTACTTTCAATACAAATGATAAAAATTGTTAGTAACATAATCTAGGTTACTCATTTTAGGTAATGTATTCTGACTACTTTTTTAGATTATTTTTTAGACATATCCAATGGTCCGAAATGAACATGAAAAAACTAAACATATGATTTACAAGTTTAACATGCGTTTATCAAAGTAGGACTTTGAGAAGCACTGGCTTATGCCGAGTTCACACTGCACGATTTTCAAACTCGTCGGATCGCCGTTGTTTTCACACTGCGTGACTATCTGGGGTAGCATTCAGTTGCTGCTGTGTTCACATTGCACGATGGATCGGCGACAGGGGGTTTCACACTGCATGACTTTACAATAGGAAG
>NW_015666542.1:165073-185269 GCF_001515625.1 Sinocyclocheilus rhinocerous
AGACATGATGCTGAGACAGAATTAATCTCTCATTGACCCTGGTTTCACAACTGCACAACTTGCAGTATTTGAGTGTACTGTAACATGCTATTCATTTAGAGTTTTATTTGACCTTTTTGGCCTTTGCAGTTGGACTGCAGTATTTTTGCAGTATCCAAGGCTGAATATATACAAACATTCAGTACTATTCAATATTCAGCACAATACTATTCTTGCAGTACATACAGTAGGCCTATACAATATATTCACCTTACTCAGTTGCAATTACTGTATTTTTTACAGAATTGCAAAATTGTTTACTCAATACAATATACTTTTTTTTCTGTAATGTTCTGGATCCAGTGTTCTCCATTTTTCTCTGTAGTGTCTACTGAATGCTCTGTAGTGTTTATTTTATTGACTCGTGTGTGTGTGTGATCTGAGAGCACCGTTTGATTTTGAGTGCAAGTGAAATGGTTTTGAAGCGATTGTTTGATTTTGATGGAAGAGTCAGGGGTTCTGTGAATTTAGTTTGAAGGTTTGGATTTGTGTTTCAGGTTTTGAGGAAATGAGTGCTGATTTCAAGAAATGTGTTTTAGCAATTCAGAAAAACTGTAACTGTGCCATATTTAAGTGAAAGAATATTATGCATAGTTTACTGCCATTGTATGAGTAGTGTAATCATGTAATCCATAAAAAAAGTAACTGTAATCTGATTATGAGCATATTATAATGTAATATAATCCAGTTACGACTAGCACATTTTTGGAATCTTATTACGTTATCCAGATTACATGTAACCAGTTACTACCTAGCACTGCCAAAAACAATGGCAAAGAAAATTCTACTTTTCAGGCGATTGACCACAAGGGTTACATATAAGGATTCATACTTACAAACCAAGCAAACCAAGGTTGAAAGTTGGGTTAGAGCTCTTACACTATGTAAATAATGGACATCTGTAAACCTGAACATTTGATTAAAATCAAACAACCGAATCCAACATTACCTTTTCACAAGTTTTGTTCAAACAAAAGAGCCCTTGATTCTTGATCCAAAACGCTGTTGGTTTACTTTGCCTGTTTAGACATGGCATCATGTTGATACCATGTTTTTTGGGACATGTATTCTTACATTAGATTACCATGGTATCTGCACATGCATAAGGTTCACTACCATGAACTGGGTGATGTAATGTGCCAGTAGAAAAAGAAGCATCATAAACCTATGCAGATTGTAGAAAGCATTGGTGCCAATGCTTGGTAATGCTTTTGGGAAATGAAGCCATGGCTGCTAATTGGTGCACTTGTGGTCTCATGGCTTTTGTGTGCTTAAGTCACTGAACTTCAGGGTGTTCAATTAGTCATTTTAGGTTTCTGAAGGAACTCATGAGTGTCCTTTTATAGTATGGGCGTACACATGGGGACGGTATTAATAAAAAGGAAATTCATTGCACTTTTTAATTGGGAAAGCATGTTCATGTAGAGGTTTATTTGGGACAGTGTGTCCGTATAAATCCAGATTTACATTCAAAGAGACAAGATAGTCTACTGTGACCTGACATTTCCATGACAGTCGTTCAACCACATGTCACGCCCAAGCCCACACCTGTGCCTTATCCAACATTCAGAGCGATTATGATGAGCTCAAAGCGGTTAAAAAAAAAATTTGATACTCGACATGTGGTATATCTGAATTGTGTTGCACAGTGATGAATAATTCGCTACATATTTCTTTTTATATTTAGCAAGCTTTTATGGCAGTTAAAAATATTAACTAACTGCACAAAGTGGTATAATAAAATTACTTTTTTACATTGTATAAAATCCATATGTTTTATTTCTTTTTTTACCTGTGGAATTTAGAATATGAAGGGTCTAGGGAGACTTCATAGCAACCCGTCGGCATGATCTAACAAATAGACTGGAATAGTGTGTGTGAATGTAGTATCCACTACTGTGTGCCATGTACTGTACAATATAATGTACACTAAACACAATGTGCAATATATTAACAGTATATTGCAATATACTGTACAGTACAACATGCATTATACAGTACAGAACATGCATTTCTTTCTCTTTTTTTCTGATTTATTGTTTTAAATATAAATAGCATATTAAGCTAATTAAGAGCAAGAAGAGATATAAAAAATAAAATCAGTCAATAACTCATCCAATACTAATGTAGTGCAGTCTTATGTCAGAATTTAAAATTCAAGTGTTATATAATATGATTTAGCTGTTTCCTAATTTACTAATGTACTATGAATAATCTTGTAAATGTAAAATCGAATAAATCTAAAATGATAAAAGCAACCAAGAACTGTATGTTTCTGAAAACAAGACAAAATAAAATAAGAAATAGGATGCCAGTAAAATTTCACATGTACACTTTTCCTTTGTGGTTTTTACACATTTTAATGATGTATTTTATTTTATTATTAATGTATAGATTATTTTAAATGCTTTGCATGTTTTTTTTTTGTCGATTATACTGTTTATGGTTTTAGTGAGTTAATGTTTTATTTAGATTGTTAATCAACCGTAACAAACAGTACTGCCGCTTTAATGAACTTGAGGTCCGAACGCGCGCTTTCTCTCAGTTCGCGGGAAGCGGAGCTGAGGAGAAGTTGTTTTATGCCTTTGCCAAAGGCAAAAATATTGTTATTAGCGACAATACTATGTAATATTATGCTTTTTCATGTTGTTTGAGCATGCTTTTATATGTAGGAGTGCACATGTATGCTACTCAAAGTTCATCATTGTATCGGAGGTCAAACAACAGCTCAACATGTGAGAGAAAGCAACAAAACATTTAAGCAGGTATGTTGTGTCATCCATACATTTATTATCATTGCTGTGTGACAGTGTGGGCTATTCTATAACGTTATGGCAATTTCTCAATATAATGTAGCTGTTCTGCAGTACACAGGAAGCAGCTGAGTAAAGTATACGTGAGAAATTCACAAATACATGTAATGAACAGTTAGTTTCCATTTAAATTAGCCAGAAGTATACATTTCATAAGACTTTTTAATCATACATCACACAACACAGACTTGAAGTTTAGCTCCAATCCTAGAAATCTTAACACTTAACAAATAAACAATAAACATTTTGTACATTTTTCCTCTGAAAATCGTTTCCAAACTTAGACACAGCAGTACTAATCGTGTCTGTCTGATAAACTGGTGGTGTTTTGTTACTGAACGAATTTGTATGAATTACTTTAAATGACTCACAACAGTTACTTATCGCCACCTACTGGCATTATTATGTAACTTACATATTTTACACACGCACTCTTTCCATAGATGTAATGATTTTTATACTGTACAAACTATATATTTCACCCCCTAACCCTAACACTACCCCTTAACCTAAACCTTCAGAAAACTTTCTACATTATTACATTTAAAATACAAACAAACAGACAAACATCCTTATTTTTGTATGATTTATAAACCAAAAATGTCCCCACAAGGTCAAACATTTCAGATTTTACTATCCTTGGGGAGACATTTGGTCCCCACAACATACGGTTCACCTCAAAAGTTCAATAAACTAAGATTATATTTTATTATATTTTAACGAAAAATATAATAAGTAACATTTTCTACATTTTTGATCCTGAAAATTATTTCCAAACAAGGCAACAGTGGCACTAACCATTGTGTCTGTCTGAAAAACAGTAGTGGTGTTTTGTTCCTGAATTAATCAGTGTTTTTGAACGATTCAGTTGAATGAATCACTGTATATGGCTCACTAATAAAGACAGTCGCTTGTCACCACCTACTGGCGTTATTATGTAACCTACATATTTTACACACACGTTGGATTTTTGGGTCTTATGAAGAATCTCCATAGGCATAATGATTTTATACTGTCCAAATTTTATTCTATTATTTATCACCTACACCTAACCCTTACAGAAAAAAAACAACAACTCATACTCAGTATGTTTTATAAACCTGTCCTCCTGGGGTCTATACAGTATATTGTGTCGCCACCTATATAAAGGACTCAGCCTATTGGCTCAGTGGGTGCACTGACATATCTTACATGCATTACTCCTTTAGATTCTTTGGAAAGTGCATGTTAATCAAGCTCTGTGTCATGTTTATAATTGGTATAGAAAGTAATTTTGTCTCATTCCTCAGTTTGTAAAAATAAATCACATTTTACAGAAATACACTTGCAATGGAAGTTTAATGAGAGAATAACAGAACAATAGAACAACAATTGAAAAGTGAGGGTTCCCTCTAGTGACCATGTGGAGATATTGCTGGCTACTTTGAAAAGAGCCACCGTTAAGTGTTTACACAGCAAAGCTTTATTGATGCAAGATATAATATATACGACAAACTGATATTTCTTAAACTGATTTTGAGCCATATAAAACAAAACAATTACATTAATTCATAATTTGCACAATAAGATGCTTTAATTTCTATTTCAAGACTATAGTGATTCAGTTTATGAATTTCTTATTTGCTAAACCTTGGTCTAACCATTAAAAGCTTACACTGTAATATTGCATGTCCTTCCGCAACTACAGAATGCCATGTGCATTTAAAAGAAAACGTCTGCTACTTACTGACATAAGTTACTGTATAACAAAATACACTACATGAGAAGTTCATGTATGCAGTTAAACAGTCTTGTCTTGACCAATGAGAAATAGACCACTGAATTTGAGCAGCTACATTTGCACATATACATTTTTGGCTGGCCATTATGATTTTTTGTCAAAACTGTACCAGTACAACCAGAATATTAATATGGTGAAGAAGCTGACGGTGAGGAAAATAACATACAAAGCAAACAGAAATCGATCAATGACCTCCCCCAAGTGTATCCACTCCTTTGAGTTCTGATCAGTGGAGAAATGCTTG
This sequence comes from Sinocyclocheilus rhinocerous, assembly GCF_001515625.1. Taxonomy (NCBI): domain Eukaryota; kingdom Metazoa; phylum Chordata; class Actinopteri; order Cypriniformes; family Cyprinidae; genus Sinocyclocheilus; species Sinocyclocheilus rhinocerous. The sequence goes on from NW_015666542.1 coordinate 169,950, forward strand.
TCAACTTGCTGGCGAATGGTGAGTACGTCTTTGTGTATATTCCTCAGTTCCTTCAGCTCTTGCTCATCATGATTTAATGGTGATTTAATGCCTTTTTCTGGGTATCTAATTTGGCTGATTTCTTTCTCAAGTGAACAGGAAATTGTGGCTTTGGTGTTTTCTGCTGGTAGAAATTGTTAAATGTATTAATGTGATCTAAAGGTAAGCAAGCACAACATGCAGCATCATGTTTTTTTACGTGTGCGTTAATTTAGATATGCCCAATATTTTATTTGTTTATTTATTTTTTTACACAGAGAAGAATAGGTTATATACTGTCAGTTGTCCAAGAGGGTTCATATTATTTGCAGAAAATGTTTGACTTTTTAGCTGTTACGAGACTCACTTTGAGGGTCAGAATTCTGTTCAGAGACTTTCTTGCGCAAGCAAACCAGTCGAGCCAGGTAATGCAGGAACAACACTTTAACCCAGTTTGGTAGAGGGGGATAATCACTAGAGCCACAAAGAATATTAGTAACGACAATTGTCTCCAATAGACTGGCCACCATCAGCGCTAAACACAGAGAGAAAAACACATCTGTTGGGAGAGAGAGAGAGATACAATAGCATAAGTTTCCTACCTTAAAATTAGTTACTGATGTATATATCAGTGGGCTTTTAAGGGATAGTTCATCCCAAAAATGAAAATTTGCTGTTAATTTACTTACCCTCAGGCCATCCAAAATGTAGGTGACTTTTTTCTTCAGTAGAACAGTAAAGAAGATTTACTGCATTTTATTGTGGTCATAAAATGCAAGTCAATGGCTACCAAACAATGCATACACAATGCATATACTGGCAAGACAAAATGAATACCCATGGCTGCTGATGATATATTGAGGTCTTACGAAGTGAAACAATCAGTCTGTGCAAGAAACTGAGCACTATTTCAACATTATTACCTGTAATTCAGAGTGTCAGATGTCCGGTTTGCGAACAAATCATTCTTTTGAACCGGTTCTTGTTAGTGAACAAAAATTTGACTGTTTACCAAATCGGACTGAATTCGGTTTGATCCTATGATGAATGAACTGATTCAGCACTCCAGTTCCTCAAACAGTTAAAATCGGACCGAAGAACAATGAGCCACATATCAGTGCATGCGTGAACTGAACACTAAAATGAAATGCATGGTTTATGTAAAAAAGTAAGGTGATGAAGATGTTTATTCACACTATATGCTGTAGACATGTAAAACAGCCACGGTTCACATCGCACTGCTAAATTTGTTATATTAACCAGTTTATTGAAACGAACTGTCTGAAAGAACCAGTTAATGGAAACAAATCAGACTTCTCCATTTGTCTAACCTCTGGATTACAGGTAATAATGTTGCAAATAATGTTCAGTTTCTTGCACAGACTGATTCTTTCGCTTCATAAGACCTCAATATATCGTCAGGAGCCACAGAGATTAATTTAGTGTTGCCTGTAAATGCTTTTTTGACTCTCAAGTGCTGGTAGCCATTGACTTGAATTGTATGAATCACCAAGGACCATATTTTCAGCTAAAAATTTACTTTACTTTCTACTGAGGAAAAAAGTCACCTATATCTTGGATGAGTAAATTAATGCCAAATTTTCATTTTTTTTGAGTGAACTATCCCTTTAAACTCTGGTGCAGATGGTACACAAAATGACTCTACAAACTTACAATAAATAACCTAATAAATAATATTAATAGTAGTTGGCACTTGAATGTTCTGATTTGATTAAAGGTGCCTGAAATGTTTGAGAATTATTGATTTTATATGATATGAGTTCCTTTATATTATTCTTATATAACTTATAATGAGGTCCAAAAGTCTGAGATTCAAAATCTAATTTAAATATAACTTTAATTAGTTATTTTGAAAAATATATAACAAATAAATGTTACATGAATATGGATTGCACTATTTCTAGGTCACTAGAAATATTCATTTAATCTTTTCAATCCTTTCAAATGTGATTTCTAATTTAAAAAAAATTTTTAAATCAGAAATATATTTGCAAAATAGAAGCATTTTATTTGCAGACTCAGACTTTTGGACCCCACTCTTTGTATAGAGTGATAACAGACTTATAAGAGGTATGGTGTCTCCTGTAACAGGAAGCAGATCGTTCATGAGGAGGAGGAAGACGGTGTAGCCTAAGATCAAGGTCATTTTAAAGGCAGAGCGATCCATTTTCTGAGGAGGCAGGAGGAAGCTGAACAGATCTACGGTAATCAGGCAGTAGCTGGGGATCAGCAGGTTCACCACATACAGAGTTGGTCTGCGCTTCAGGACGATCTAATATGTGACAGCCATTAGAACAATAAACAGGACAAAAATTTAAGAAATAGTTCATTGAAATGAAAACTTCTGAACAAACTGAAGGTGACACAAACATGGTAAATGAGTTCATCCCATCTGTCCAATCCGTCAATGTTAAAGTATGATGCGTTGGCGGATTTTCTGGCGATCATGTCAGTCAATTGCCACTCTCCTTTAGTCTCCATGTACTGAAGAGATTTTTTGAGTGTGGCCTCCACTGGCTCTGAAAATAATATCTGAACATCTCGAACTGTAGAGGGAGAAATTGATTTGCATCAGTCCCAAATGGCTGTCATAAGACTGGGGCTCTCAAATTTAGCACCTTAACAATTTAATGTTTAACATGTGTGAAACTAAGTTTATAGGTTTGAGACACACAAATTGCCAAATCCAAACAAATTGCACATAATATGTTTTCCTTCCTTAAATTGGAACTCAACTGAAATTGGAACTTTAATGGACAGCCTAAAAAATATTACTTACTTGTATGCTTGTAAGAGCCAAATGTGTACGTGCAGTTTTGAATGTCAAATGGAAAGGTGTAGATGTCTAGGTTGCAGGAGCTGATCAAGTGGACTGGCAGCCGATCTTCTGCTTTGCCGTTGTTGTAAAGATAAAGGTAATAGGTGTTTGGGGCTTGGTTGTCACTTATGCTGCAATTAAATAGGACAGTATGTCACAGACAGCCACAACAGTTGTGCCTTTTATTGCAGCAAGTAAAAAAAAAGGTTTTAAGGGTTTTTAGTTTAGATTAGTCAACTAAAATCTGATTAGTCGACTTAAGTCATTGTGGTAACCCATTGAAAATATGTTGTTCCTTATCGAAAGGTAACTCCCGTTGTGTCGTCATTGACGACTGCTTGGGGAAACGCCTGTATTATCTGTTACTGAAGCCTGATTTGTTAACATTTGTGTAGTTGCACAAACCAATGGTGCTCGAGCCTGCCAGAAGGGGGCGGAGCCAACTGCTATATAAGTCCTGGTCCGGTTGGACAACACGACGGTGGTGGCCTATATCAACCGCCAAGGCGGCCTCAGGTCACGTCCCCTTCACAGGATGACTCGACGTCTCCTTCTTTGGGCACAGAGAGAAATCCTCTCACTACGAGCAGTTCATGTGCCGGGAAGACTGAACCAGGGAGCAGATATGTTGTCAAGGGACAATGTAGCTCCAGGGGAATGGAGGCTACATCCCCAGACGGTTCAGATGATCTGGTCAGTTTTCGGCAGGGCAGAGGTCGACCTCTTCGCCTCCGAAGACAACTATCACTGCCCAATCTATTTTTCGAGACAGCGGGATGCTCTGGCCAACGATTGGCCCAACACCCGCCTGTACGCCTTCCCTCCGATCGCCCTGCTACCCCAGGTTATCAGGCGAGTCAGGGACACAAAGTGCTCTCTCCTCCTCGTGGCCCCTCTCTGGAGAAACCAAGTCTGGTTTCCGGAGATGATCCAGCTGCTATCTGCAGCACCGTGGTCAATACCACTGAGGAGAGACCTTCTCTTGCAGGCGCAGGACAAGATTTGGCATCCCCAGCTGGAACTGTGGAGCCTTCATGTCTGGCCACTCGACGGGAGTCTAGCCAATTCCCAGCGAGAGTCATTAATACCATTTTAGAGGCTAGAGCTCCGTCTACAAGATGCCCCTATGCCCTCAAGTGGTCAGTCTTCAGTGACTGATGTTTAGCACGAAACCAGGATCCGGTATCATGTGCTAACCCACGAAGCTATACCACGTGCTAAACTTTTTGCAAGAGCTGCTGGATAAGGGGCGCACCCCTTCCACTTTCAAAGTCTATGTGGCAGCCATCGCGGCGAATCATCATTCTCTCGAGGCTGGCCGGACAATTGGCAGGAACGACTTGGTCGTTAAGTTTCTTAGAGGCGCTCGGCGGTTAAACCATCCTCGCCCTAAGACGGTGCCAGTATGAAACTTGTCTATAGTCCTGACAGCTCTCAAGAGCTCCCCCTTTGAACCGCTTCAAACAGCCAGCTAGCTTAAGGGTCATGACACTCAAAACCGCTCTGCTTTTGGCCCTGGCGTCAGTTAAGCGAGTAGGGGACATGCAAGCCCTGCTTATAGTACGGCGTTACTGGATACGTTGCCCAAGCAGTCGTCAATGACGAAGCAACGGGAGTTACCTTTCGAAAGGGAAATTCCCTAGTATGTGCTGCAAAACGCTCCGGTTTCTCACGTAACCTCGGTTCCCTGAGATAAGGGAACGAGCGTTGCGTCGTCATTGACGACTGCTTGGGGAAACTCCTGTTTTCTCTGTTACTGAAGCCTGATTTGTTAACGTTTGTGTATTTGCACAAACCAATGGCGCTCGAGCCCGCCAGAGGGGGCGGAGCCCACTGCTATATAAGTCAGCCCGGAGCGCCATTTCATCATCAACGACTGAAGCGACAGCCATCGATTCGCGTGTAACTATAGCACGGCCAGTTACGCAACGCTCGTTCCCTTATCTCAGGGAACCGAGGTTACGTGAGTAACCGGAGCGTTTTGCAGCACATACTAGGGATATGCAAATCTACATACACTGACCAAGCAGCACATCTAGAACCAAACGTTTTATAATTCCCATTAATTTACCTGCTTTGTCTTTCCAGTAATGTTCACAGATTGCACTTCATATTCTTTCTGTTTAAGCTATTACTAAATTATTATAAATTACTATTAAGGGCCAAGGGGCCATTCTTCTTCTTCTTCTGCTTTTGAGAATATAGCAGCCGATAGAACTGCTTGTGCAAAAGTTGAAAACTTGGTACACAGATAGAGGACAGTCACAACATTAACCACACCAAATTTGGAGTCTCTAACTAAAAAAATCTAGTGCCACCAACAGGCCAAAGTTTCACTCTGATTCCTTGGCTCATGCTAAATTGAATGCATACCATGATTTACATTTTTCCAGGTTAACATTTTTTGTCATTTTTAATTTTCTGAAAAATCTACTTTTTCGAACTCGTCCTAGACAGTTTGTGCGATTCTCACCAAAACTGGCTAAGATGATCTTCAGAACATGCTGGCAAAAAGTAATCAAAAGATTTTCATTAGTTCAAACCGTTCTTGTGAAGCATGTTAACAGATTTGATGAAGGTCATGCAAAAATGGACATGAGGTTATATCTCTGCAATGCTTCAGCAGATTCTGACCAAACTTGGTGTGTGTTATACCAAGCATGATCTGAGGGCACATAAGCAGTTGCAAAACAGTACCACCTACTGGTCAAAAGATATAAAAATTCACATATTTGTTTAGAACTTTTGAACAGTTTGGCCTTGTTAGATTTGGAACGGCATACCAAATCAAACGTTACCCAATTTTTCCACATTGACTTTCATGTTGGGAGTCTTTAACAGTCGCATCCAACCCTGTCCCTGGAGAGAAAAATAACTTGCAGCTATTTTTTTTAAAGTTAAGTTATAGAATAGTTCAAGTTTATATAATAACCTTATGTAATGGTTTGAATTTTAATGCTTTATTTTGGAACTCACAATTCATTGATGACAATATCAGGCCTCCAGAGTTTTTTTCTTGGCAGTGTGATTCGGTCTGTTCCGCATTCAACAGGATCCCAGCTCAAACCCTCAATAGTCCAGTCCTTCAAAACACCAATGTCATACTGATAAATTTTTACTTAGTGTAAATACTTAAAAAATAAAAAAATAAAAATATTGATATATTTTAAAATACAACATGATAGATTTTATGAATTGAAGGCAAAGAATAAACGGTAAGGTAACAGATCATTAGAGCTCTTACAAACCGCAGCCAGATAAACGTATCCAAGATTTGAGCTTTTTCATCCTAAAGGGAAAACATTCACAATTTCTATTTAGCCATTTGAACTATTCATGTAATGTGATTGCATACCATGATTGGTATATTTGGATATTTACTCACCACATCTAAAACTGCATACAAAATGAAACCCAAATGGATCTTTGTAGGTGTCCTTGGATTAATAACTGGCCGCACTTCGGTTTTGTCGAAGACACTCTCTCTGAGCGCTTGTAGGAGAGACTCTGCGGTCGGCTGGGAGCAGTTTATTGTGTCTGCAGATCTCATGAGAGCAGCTGTGTTTCAGACCCAAAGAGAGAAGGGAGTGCAAAGATAGTCATGAAAGAAACAAGCTATATGCTTATTGTAATGATTTCTAAATGAACACACTTGTCTTAACAGAGCAACAGAATCACTTTATTCTCGCAAAATGTGGTGAATACACTCACAGAACCTAACATGTGGAATCAACTGTTACCAGTACATAATCACGTTTTTTTAAAGCAATACACCCATTACATCTCCCTTTTTCAGTTTTCTCTCTCTCTCTGAACAGCATTAAATATGCTTTAAACATTTCTCGTTAGTATTAAGAAATTTTCAACATCATTAATCAAAACAAAACGACTTTTTTCCCAATTTTCTCACTGCTTACTCCAACCACATTGAAGGACATTGTTTCTAATCTCTATTATCTAATCTAATCTGTACACTGGTTTGCTTATTCTGCCAGATCTAGTCATCAACAGTCCTGTTTGTGTCTTTGGGGACTGAGACAAAGTCGTCCCAGCAGACCTCAACAATGGTAAGGGTTTAGCTCCGTGGTGACGATTAAAGTAGAAAGCTTGCTGTTGCTTTTCCATGGAATCTTTTCTCCTTACATCTTTCAGATTTGGCCACTGAGGCTAAAGATTTGTCTCAAGTATTGGCAGTGTCGTTTTAATCTTTCTGCCCATAAGTAGTTCAGCCGGGCTTACACCTGTAGAGATGCAAAGTGTTGCTCATCCTCATGTAGCTCATTAGAGCCAGATAAGGATCTTTTCTCTCTCTACATGTCCATTTCCTTGAGCATGGCGTGGACTAGATGTGATGTGCAGAAAGTCAAATTATTTTGTAAATTCCTTGAACTCAGCACTCACAAACTGCCGACCATTGTCTGAAACTATTTTGTCGGGGCAGCCAAACCTGGCAAATAGTGCTTTCAGTTTTAACACTACTTCTGAGGTGGTGGTTGTTGGCATGTGAAGAATCTCAAGAAATCGAGAGAAATAGTCTGACACAACAAGGTAAGTGTGCTTGTTATGCTCACAGAAGACTGTTGCATCACGTAATTTTGCAATTATTTCCTCTGTGGTTGGCAGAACATATCTTTCCCTTTTTACGGCTTCATTCAATTTTTTCAGATCCACACAGCTTCGTACCTTTCCATTCGGTTTTGGTACTGGCACCATGGGTGCGCACCAGTCTGTAGGGTCTGTCACTGGCTCTATGACCCCATTTCTTTCCATGTGCCACAACTCCTCTTTTACTTTTTGTATGAGAGGCAATGGAACTCTGCGTGCCGTGTTTATCGCATATGGCTAAGCATTTTCCTTAAGCTGGATTTTAACGGGTTCTGTTTTAAGGGTTCCATGCTTACCAAATGCATCCTCAATGCGTTTCACCATTACCATTGAGGATGCAGTGGATCGGCTTAGTAAATTGTTCACATTTTGTCCATGGATGACATACACAGGGAATGTGTACACTCTTCCTTTATATGTGGTACTGACTTGAAATTTCCCCACACACTCTAGTTGACTCCCAGGACTGCACATTGTAACATTTGTCTGCTCAAGCATTCTCCTGGAATTAAGCATGCTAAACGTTTCTTCACACATGATGTTTGCATCTGGCACTGTACTCTTTGATTGAAGCAGGCTCGTTTGTGAATCACATTTCGTTTAGGGAAGAAATACTCGTCGTGTTTTCTTAACACAACGTCGAATCTCTTCTTATCATCCTCCTCATTAAAGGCGAATGATTTAAATATGTGTTTGGTGTCATTTCCCCTGGCATAGATTAATGAACTGACCTGGACTAACCCCATCTTCTTTATCCTATTTGGTAGCACTCAGAAAGTGCTGAAAACATTGTTTCCAGTCAGCCCATTCAATTGGACAATCAAATGGAAAACACTCCAGGGGGTTGAATTTTGACATCCTTCCGAGGCTGTGTGCTCGTCAAGCACTTCTGACACCATGTAATAATTTCTAAATGAACACACTTGTCTTAACGGAGCAACAGAATCACTTTATTCTCGCTAAAAGTGGTGAATACACTCACAGAACCTTACATGTGGAATTAACTCCGTAACCACTACGTAATCACGTTTTCGTAAAGGAATACACCCATTACACTTAATAAACCAAAAAGATGGATTACAATCCTAGCGGCCACGAGCACAAGGTTCTTTTTATTGTTTGCTCATTTTTAGACTTAGTGAACTGATTATCTTACATTGCACAATGAAGCAGATGAAGAAGAAGTGAGCTGGAGATTGGCAGCTCATTGTCTTGCCTGCAATGACAAACATAAACGTTTGTTTCTGAATTCATAACACAACCACATCTCTAATAAATCAATAAACATGTTTCTTGAGCACTCTTGTCTTGATCCATCAACAGTTTGATCAGACCAGACCTACATGAATATTTCCTTCAGAGTTATATCTACAAAATGCCATTAAGATTTGGACCTAGAATGCGATCAGTTTATTTATGATAGGCAACATACTGTATGTCTGAAGAACAGAAGGGTCCAAATGAAGTTTTAAGATTGAGATGTTACTACAAATTTTGTAAAAAACAAAAAATTGGTGTAGAAAATCAGAAATTAATAGTAAATTCAAAGTTAATTACAAAGAAACAGCGTAATGAACAAAGAAATTAACAATGAATTAAACATGCAATTTTGAAGCAGAAAGACTGAAATAGTATTTACTTGTAATACCCCAATAATCTTGTATTTACATCTCCGAAAAACATTTTTTAGACCAGTCACACTTTACTTTAAGGTCAAAATCTTGCCATTAACAAACAATTAACTACGACTTTTGCCTCAATAATCTCCTAATTTGCAGCTTTTTAATAGTTAGTTAGTTAGGTAGTTATTAAGTTTAGGTATTGGGTAGGATTAGGGATGTAGAATATGGTCATGCAGAATATGTGCTTCATAAATACTAATAAACAATCAATATGTTAATAATAGGCATGCTAATAAACAACTAGTTAATAGTGATAATTGGTCCCTTTACTAAAGTGCTACTGAATAACCTTACTGGAATGATACAAAGCAAAATATTTATTTCCAGAAGTAAATTTAATTTAGAAAATTATTAAAATAATTTATATATATATATTGTGTACAGAAGACAGCTGTAAATGCGCAAACTTTAATTTTTATCCACAATATTTTGTACAGGTCTTTAAATTATGTTTGAACACTTTTCTATTATTATATATGACTGTAGTCTTTGTAAGGTGTTTTTATTTCTGACAGCCTAAATTCATCAATTCTAAATTCATGCATCAAAAGGGTTAAACACAACAGTCTGCACTGCAATGTTACTATTCATTCTCTGCTTAAGCATACATGTAAAGTTATAAAGCAAAACCATTAGCTATCATAATTATTTTCAGCTGAAACCAAGCCTTCATGTTAATTACTGAATCTTACCTTGAATGTTGACAGAAGTTCTATATCCATTAAGTTCTTGGTCAGTGTTGTGACTAACTGGGCCCCACAGATTTTCATTTCAGAATCATTTCTCAGTTTGACAGGTAATGGTGTGAATGTATCCTAAATACAAATAACCGATTTGCTTAGGCAAATGAATTATTCATCCAGCTAGTGATGGCATGCAACACTGAACGTTTTTGAAAAACTCAATATTTTACTTCCTTACCTTCTGGAAATATCAGACATTGGAGACACAAGCCCAAAATGCAAAAGTGTGTATCAAAATAAAAGTTGGCGGTAACTGTGATCTCTGTGGTTAAGCATACTTTTGCATACCTATGCATGAGGCTTAGAAACGTGGCATCGTCTAAAACTGTGGTGTAGATATGACATTACAGTTTTTTTTCAATTGCTAACAAGCGTTTACCAATACTATTTCCAAACTCTTAACACAGCAACACACCTACATCACACAATTAGCCAAATGGTTAATTTCCTGGCCAAAACCACATTTTGTTAAATGAATACAAACTCTACATTTTAAAATGCTGAATACCTTTTTCTGCATATACTAACTCTATCAAAACACAGCAAACCTGATTCAAAATTTTTTCTTGATGTCTGATCTGGTAGCTCAACCAAACCAGAAAGTCCTGGTCCAACTACTCCTCTCCCTTGTCCAACTCTCCCACGTCCAGACATTTTCTTTCTTTTTCTGCTTCTCTGTGTTGTTCTGCATTGTTTTGAACAAAACCAATCCAGAGAGTGCCTTTATTATTGTGCATGGCCATGTAATGGAAATACTTGAAATTATTCATTAAGATTGGAATTGGCTATTTCTCAATTATTAGTAATTAAAATAATTCTTATCAGCTCTTTTAGGCGGCTGTTGTTGCAGAAGTAGAGGCTTTACACTATATTTAAAGGTTGGAACATTAGATCTTCATTTCTGTCTTGCTGTGTTTAAGCGTTTGTAGAAAAGATAAGAAAGATCTATGATTTTGGTATGGGGTAAGCTTGTGTAAAAAGAAAATGTAAGCATTTTAGAAACTTGTTAATTGACAGAATATTGTGTGAAAAAATTGTGTTAATGGTGTGGTCACAACAAATGGATGTTGTGCTAATTGTGTTTAGAGTTTTGAAAATGTGACAACAGATTGGACAAACAGATGTTAGACTAATAACGTAGTGTGTGACACAAAATGTTAAAGTCTCACTCTTTTTTTCCCTGTCACATTTCCATTTGATGTTTACACAGTTTCCAGGTAAATGAAACACCATACAACCAATATACACACAATTGTATATTAATAGTCTATTTATTAAAGTTTGAATCACATAAAAATGTCACGTTTGTGTCTTCAAACATTTTTTAATGCTTAATACAACTGCAGAAAAGACAATACAACAAAAAAAGTCTGCTGTTGGAGACTGGTTGAGCTACCATCAACCAGTGTTTTACACATAATTTGAACTCGTTCTTGTTTAATATACATTTTTTTTTTTAAATTATCTTTCCTATTTTAGGTATTGTCGCGTGTCTCTTTTGAGAAAATGTAATGGATGGAGATTGTACTGGAAACTGAATATCTAAAACCAAAATGCAGAAAAACAATTTTCAAAGTTAGCACTAATCAATAATTATATATTCAACTAATCCAGGGCTACGCAATTTACTTAGTCAACTTACATCCAAGTCTGGATGTAAATTAAAAGTTTCCTGTGTCTCAGATTGAGAGCCTGTGATCTGAAAAACTGATTTTCTCTACACAACCTTCTTCGGTGACAATATTTCTTGCTGCTTCAGGATTATTAAAAACTGAAATGAGACTTAATGATTTATAAACGATAAATAATCTATATGATTTATGTTTTGTAAATTAATCTGTTTATTTACCTATTAAATGTAATTGTATGCCACCCTGGTACATGTGACACACCACATTTAAATCAAGAACTATAATGAACTTTTTAGACTAGACCAAATGTAGATACTACTACTACTTCAAATGTTTCCTCAAATGTTCAACTCTTATTCTTACATACGCGTTAATTCAATGACCCAAAACCACAGATGACACTCCATATGAAGTGCAAGTCACATTCTATTTTGGGAGTGATCGTATTTAGTAGTATCATAAAGTTTTTATGAAGTTAGAATCATAAATGTAAATATGTGAAGAATGGATTATATAGAGAAGGTAGGCACCCCCCCACCCCACCTGAACACAGTTCCTAGAAAATGAATGGCACAGTTCAGAAATCATACATTTGTTGATTTATTTATTCATCTTTTTCACTCTTTCCAAACAACAGCAAGAAGGAGTTTATTTTTGTTATAATTCAACCATTCCCCAGCTAAGTGCTGGAATCTGTAATCAGTACTTTCTCGAAAGACCTAAAAGATGTGAGTACAATTATGAACTGTAGATGAAATCATGAACTTTATCTATATATAAACACCCATTAATGTACAGTTATCTAACAGTGCATAATCATATATAATATAACACATACAAAGAATATTTTTTTACAATGCTTTCATGGTTTCCAGTTAATTTTCCACTGCTACTCACCCTGTGACAACACAACAAACAAAAGGAAAGTACAGAACAAAGCATTTGCATAAAATCTTCATTATTAGACAATTTGATTTAATAAATTGCAACTTGTATTTACAGGTTTAGTAATCATAAACACTGATCAGCTACAACTTTAAAACACCTGCCTAATATCATGAAGGTCTCCCTCGTGCTGCCAGACCAGCGCTGATGTGTTGACCTATTGACCCCACAAGACCTCCTGTAGTGTCCTGTAGTGTCTGGCACCAAGACATCAGCAGCAGTTCCTTTAAGTCCTGCAAGATGTGAGGTGAGGCCTGCATGGATCAGTTTTGTTGGCCCAGCACAACCCATAGATGCTCAATTAGATTGAGATCTGGGGAATTTGGAGGGCAAGGCAACACCTTGGACCCTTGTTCATCAAACCGTTTTTGAACAACTGCAGTGTGGCAGGGTGCATTATCCTACTGACATGAAGGGGTGCGCATGGTCTGCAACAATCTTTAGGTAGGTGGCACGTGTCAAAGTAATATCTACATGACTGCCAGGACCCAAGGTTTCCCAGCAGAACACTGGCCAGAGCACAACACTACATCCGCTGATCTGCCTTTTTCCCATAGTGCATCTGCTGTCAGATCTTCTCAAGGTAAACAACACACACGCACCCAGCCATCCATCTGATCTAAAAGAAAACATGATTCATCAGACCTGGCAACCTTCTTCTATTGCTCCATAGTCCAGTGGCTACGCAGCCCCATACATAACAAACTGTAATGCACTGTGTGTTCCGACACCTTTCTATCATGGCTAGCATTAGTTTTTTTTTAGCAATTTAAGCTCCAGTAGCTCTTCTGTGTGATCGAACCTTATTGGGCTAGCCTTCGCTCCCCATATGCATCAGTGAGCCTTGGGCATCCATGACCCTGACGCTGGTTAACCGGTTGTCCTTCCTTGCGCCACTTGCTCTGAACACCCCACAAGACTTGCCGTTTTGGAAATGCTTTGACCCAGTCATCTAACCATCACTAATTCTCAATGTCACGCCAATGATCTTTCACAATGATCTTTTCGTTCGCTCATTTTTCCAACTCATGAAATTCAAGAACTGACCAATCACTTGCTGCCTAATATATCCCACCCCTTGACAGGTGCCATTATTCACTTCACCTTTCATTGGTTTTAATGTTGTGGCTGATCAGTGTACGCAGCACTCGTATACTTTTAGTAGATTTCTTTATATTAAAGATGCAGTTTTGTTGTACCAGTACAGCCAATATACAAAAACAGTGATGAAACAAACTGAGAGGAACATAGTATACAGGCAGAAAACCAGGCGGTCAATGACTTGACCCAAATGCATCCACTCCTCTGTGCTCTCATCAGTTTTAAAATGTTTATCAATCTGCTGATGGATGGATAGTAACTCGTGGCTTATCTTCTTCAGTTCCAGAAGAGCAGGTGTCTTATATGCCGCTTCGCTTGGAGGGGTTTCAACTGCAGGATCACAGTGTTTGGTCTCTGGTCTGTGCTCTACAGGTACAAGAGAAGATGTTGAAATAAATGTATTCTGTCTTTACTCAACCTAATTAAGCTATTTATGTCTTTATACATAAATAGAGTACTCTTAAATGACATTTGCAAATGAGTACTTAGGAAGAACGTAAAACTCTCTGTTCTTGATAAGGGTTGTCCCAGTGGATCATCCATACATCTATCCGGATAAGGTTTATTATTAGGTTAATTTAATAAACAAAACTAGACAGACTTATTCGATTTTGCATGGTAAGACTCACCTTCAGGGTCACAGTTTTGGTCACTGGGTTTCTTGCTTAAACAAACAAGCTTAGCAAGGTGGTTGAGGAAAAGCACCTTGGCCCATCGAGGTAAAGGTCCATAGCGAGTGGAGCCACACTGAATGTTAGTGACGAGGATTGTCCCGAGAAGACTGGCCACCATCAGTGCCAAGCAAAGAGAGAAAAACACGTCTGAAAAGAGATATAGAAGAGATGTAAGGTGTCTTACAAATCAGACAAAATTTTAAAATTGACAAGAGAGAGAAAGGTGCTGTAACACTGTCATAACCAGCAGTAAAGTGACAAGAAATTCTGTTACTTCTTTGGAGCATTTTCCTTTCATTGAAGACACAAAATCTACAAGACTGGCAGCTTGTCACATGACTGGTTAGGACAGAGTCTAAGGCTACAACAAAACTTCTAATACAAACTTATGAGAGGTAATGTGTTTCCAGTAACGGGCAGCAGGTCATTCATTAGCAGCAGGAAGACAGTGTAACCCAAAATGAGGGTCATTTTGAAGGCAGAACGATCCACGTTCTGGGTTGGAAGAAGGAAACTGAACAGATCTACGGCAATGAGGAAACAGCTGGGAATCAGGAGGTTCACCACATACATGGTGGTATACAGAGTGAAGCTCACACTAATGTTGGTGTGAGTTTTCGGGTAAAAAACAGGCCTCACATCTGTTTTTATCAAAGATGCTGTCCTTCAAGGCACTTAAAAGAGCATCTGTAGTGGGTTCAGAGCAGTTAATAGTCCATGCAGATTTCATTAACAGAGCTGCAAGAATAAATTATTTTCCATTTGAAGGGCAAAATGAATAACTGGTAAGGATTATGATTTTATTTACAAATATTAATGAAACAATAAAGAACATAGGATAGAAATTATTTAAAGAAGTGGGTATGCTAGTACAAATTTAAGGCCTTTTGTGGTAATCATATTTTACATACTTCATAATATAAATGTTGATATCACCATGAAACAAATTTTTATACAAGTTTTGTTTCGCTTTTATTTTTATGTTTCTTTATGAAGTTTGACATGCTGAATACGAAAACGTCTCAGGTTACGCATGTAACCATGGTTCCTTGAGTAGGGAACGAGACACTGCGTCCTCTAGG
>NW_015666542.1:185372-198243 GCF_001515625.1 Sinocyclocheilus rhinocerous
CGGTCAGTGAAGACGAAGAAGAGAATGATGTGTGCTCCCGGCGCCTATTTATACTATAGTCGCACCGGTAGTGACGTCATGGCTGTCGCCGGCCAACGAGTTGGTGTTTTTTCAATGTATGCTTCAGACACGGGTCACGACGAGGCGTTCCCCATATCGACCCCTAGAGGACGCAGTTCGAAGTTCCCATGAAAGGGAACCACATTACATTTTGTGTATCATTAACAGTGCTGAAACAAACAAACAAAAAAACGTTGGCAACAATGCCATAGCGGCATAAGCAAAATATCTTTAAAAACATGCAAAATCAGTACAAAAACATATCTGTATGTAACCAGTGTTTCATAATTAATGATAATACTAAAATTAATGATCGTTCATAATTTTGTTTTAAAATAGACCTGACCTAAATATTTACCAAAATACTGATGCAACTTAATAATAATAATTAGCACCACACAATTACATAAAAATGTAAGTGAAACAAATTTTTGTTACATTGTGTAGTACATTATGACATGATGGTTCCCTTGACATTTCACAAACCTAATTAACGCTGATTAGTTTGTTTTAGTTGCTGAAGCATCTGAAATGTTCCTCTTCAGAAGTAGTGTTAACCGAATCCTGATAACATTACTAAAAAGTATGAAGTATTACTGTGATGAAGATACAAATCAAATATGAAATTCCAGTTCAGATTTTATCCATAAAATGCTGCTCATTTAATAAAATTGTGTTTAAGCAACTTGAAGTGAATGTGGAAACTAAACTAAATGTCTGGACAGAAATACATATTAAATGTGTTTGAACCTGTTTTGTTTCTACTTTCAAAAATGACTCAAACCCAAAGCCACTCATGTTGAGTCTTGTGGAGTGACTAAAAGAGTTTTTAACTTTCAAGTCATAAGAAACAAAACTGAACCTGGTGCATACAGTATCTGTTTTGATTTCAAAGGTCAAAGGAACAGAGATAGTGGACTATAGCAGAATAAATACTTATGAATGGTGATTAGTTTTGTATTAGAAATATGTGATTTTTACTGTACATGTACACAGAATTAGTATGAGAAGCTTCTGATTTTTTAAGCTATGGTAATGTCTCATCCAGTATTGGCTGATTGAAATAGCATGAACTATGTGATAGCACAAATCACAGAAATGAATATGAAAGTTAATTTTCACCTCCACCTACTGGACAACACGTAGAGATAATATAAACATGAAATTAAAACTCACAGTTGCCTAAAGACCTGCTCACTGTGCATTTCTTAATTTATTGAATTCTGAAGTATCATTCACAAACTAAATCAAAACGACAGCGAAGTGGAAGTAGGCAAATCCAGTGTTCTTTAAATGAAAAACCTAAAACTTTAAAGTTTTTGAATTTGTATAAAGAGTAATTCCTAAATTTTAGGGGTTCCTCAGGGTTCAGTGCTTCGCTTCCCGGGTTTGTGACATCACAAACCCAGATAAACCCAGCCCTCGGGAAAAGGAAGCAAAGGGGGCGAGGCCATGCTGCGTTGCTTTAGAGAGGAGAAAGAGAAAACTAGGGGTGCACGTAAAAATCTATTCTTATATGAATCGCGATTCTGTCTTCTAACGATTCTAATGGATTCACAAGATTCAAAATCAATGTTCTAAAGCAGCGGTTCTAATCCTGTTCCCCCTGCTCTGCACACGCTCTGCTCTGCTTCATCTCTCTCTCTCTCTCTCTCTCAATCTCTCACTCAGATCATCAGCAGCTCCAACAATGAACTGTTCCAATTATTTTCACATAGCTATGAGAAGCATTAAACATGGATGTGCGTGCAGTTGCCGTACTGTATTAAAGCTTTAATCAGGATAAAACTGTATATTAAAAGCTAACATAAGCAGTCAAAAAACATAGAAAAAAAAACAGTTAACCACCCCTTTAAAATAGTTATGAATTGCCATGAGAGAATGTTGGCCTTGACTAACATTATTTTCTTGTTTAAATGTAATTTTTTAAAAACTGTGTTAAAATGATAATACATAGTAAGTAAGCATGTCCCGTGAGATATTCATTTCGTGGGGAGGGATTGTAGGTTTTTCAGCAAGCATGTCGACCAGCTCCCACTCTCCTTTAGTTGTCATCGCTTCAAGAGAATCTTTGAATGCTTCCTCCACCGGTATATCAAAGGACAACTGAACATCCAGCACTACAGAGAAGACCAAAAAATGAGAGTTATTGGGGTCATACCACATGGTAGTTATAAGAGAAATTCAATTGACTCTTCAGTCAAGAAAACTTACCAGTGTGCTGGTATGAATTAAAGGTGAATGTGCAGTTTTGAATATCAAATGGAAAGGTATAGATGTCCAGGTTACAAGAACTGATGACATGAAATGGAAGATCATCCATTACCTTGCCAGTATATTCAACGTAGAGGTAATATGTGTCTGGGACTTTATTTTCATCAATGCTTCAAAGTAAAAAGTAGGTATGGGTGTTATATTCTTTCTGGTATCCATGCAAAGCGTTGAAGTTTTTTTTAATAAAAAAAAAAGTCTCCAAAATCAAGGAATCAAGATTCAGAAATACAGATATGTTTAAACTCACAATTCATTGATGATAATATCAGGCCTCCACAGTTGTTTTCGTGGTATTGAAATTCTGTCTGTTCCACATTTAACAGGATCCCAGCTCAAGCCTTCAATATTCCAAACCTACAGAACACAAAATGTTATTATCAGTAAATTTATCAGTAAACATAGATCCAACAGATCTACTAGTGGGTCTCCAGCAAGGTCACTATACCATCGAGGCCTATACTTATTTCTTCTGTGTGCGGATTAGCCAGTCAAGCAATGTCTGCCAAGAAGCATATGTGACTTCAACCTTGAACAATATGTTGACTTGGCCTTACGACTTTGTCTTTCTCCTTACAATATGGGCTATGGCTCACTATCCCCCGTAAATCCCAGTGTTTCCCTCTCAGCACTCAGATTAGCCAGTCAAGCAATGTCTGCCAAGAAGCATATGTGACTTCAACCTTGAACAATATGTTGACTTACGACTTTGTCTTTCTCTTTACAATATGGGCTATGGCTCACTATCCCCCGTAAATCCCAGTGTTTCCCTCTCAGCACTCCCAAGACCACTGGTCTCTGTGTTCCCTGGCCTCGTAGTCCATTGGTCTATGTGCTCCTTGGCCTGGTAGTCTCAAGTCCATTGGTCTCTGTGCTCCTTGGCCTAGTGGTTCCAAGTCTGATGGTCTCTGTGCTCCTTGGCCTGGTGGTCCCAAGTCCATTGGCCTCTGTGCTCATTGGCCTGGTGGTCCCAAGTCAATTGGTTTCTGTGGTCCCAAGTCCACTGGTCTCTGTGCTACCTAGCCCAGCAGTCCCAAGTCTGATGGTCTCTGTGCTCCTTGGCCTGGTGGTCCCAAGTCCATTGGTCTCTGTGCTTCTTGGCCCAGTGGTTCCAAGTCTGTTGGTCTCTGTGCTCCTTGGCCTGGTGGTCCCAAGTCCATTTGTAACTGTCAAAGACATGTTTTCAAATAGATGTGCATTTATATGTTTCTGTTATAAATTTATATCAATTTGAGTTAATTCATTGTTTAAATATATTTGATTAAAACGTATGAATGTGATTTACAAGGTAAGAAGTAGAGAATGTGCTCCCTTAAAATGTTTAAAGTGAGGGGTACTTTAAAAAAGATATTATTGAAACGTAATAGGTCACATGTCCAGCTTGAGTTGAGCGCGGGACTGTTTCATTAATGTTCAAACTAACATGGATGTAGAGAAACTCTGATGGTATACAGCCTGAAAAAGAGTTCCTTTATCTGCATGGTCTAAGAGGGCGCACATGGTAATTCATCTTTAAATGTGTTGCATAATGTTGTTTTATATCACTTTACGTGAACAATGTGATTTGTTAATAGTGATGTCATTGGATTTGAATGTGTCACATGTGTTCACTTGCATGTCAGTGGACATTTACATAAGAGACTTGAAAAGGACCATAATAAATGCATATTTTGAGCATTATATGCTTTTATTTCTTGTAGTATTCACAGTGTCTGCTGAAAAGAGTGATAAATAAACAGTAAAAATACATCTGTATGAAGTGTGGCTATTATTTCATAAGACCAGTGCAGCTACACCATTGGTCTCTGTGCTCATTGGCACGGTGGTTCCAAGTCTGATGGTCTCTGTGCTCTCTAGCTGGTGGTCCCAAGTCCATTGGTCTCTGTGCTTCTTGGCCCAGTGGTTCCAAGTCTGTTGGTCTCTGTGCTCCTTGACCTGGTGGTCCCAAGTCCATTTGTAACTGTCAAAGACATGTTTTCAAATAGATGTGCATTTATATGTTTCTGTTATAAATTTATATCAATTTGAGTTAATTCATTGTTTAAATATATTTGATTAAAACGTATGAATGTGATTTACAAGGTAAGAAGTAGAGAATGTGCTCCCTTAAAATGTTTAAAGTTAGGGGTACTTTAGAAAAGATATTATTGAAACGTAATAGGTCACATGTCCAGCTTGAGTTGAGCGCGGGAATGTTTCATTAATGTTCAAACTAACATGGATTTAGAGAAACTCTGATGGTATACAGCCTGAAAAAGAGTTCCTTTATCTGCATGGTCTAAGAGGGCGCACATGGTAATTCATCTTTAAATGTGTTGCATAATGTTGTTTTATATCACTTTACGTGAACAATGTGATTTGTTAATAGTGATGTCATTGGATTTGAATGTGTCACATGTGTTCACTTGCATGTCAGTGGACATTTACATAAGAGACTTGAAAAGGACCATAATAAATGCATATTTTGAGCATTATATGCTTTTATTTCTTGTAGTATTCACAGTGTCTGCTGAAAAGAGTGATAAATAAACAGTAAAAATACATCTGTATGAAGTGTGGCTATTATTTCATAAGACCAGTGCAGCTACACCATTGGTCTCTGTGCTCATTGGCACGGTGGTTCCAAGTCTGATGGTCTCTGTGCTCATTGGCACGGTGGTTCCAAGTCTGATGGTCTCTGTGCTCTCTAGCTGGTGGTCCCAAGTCCATTGGTCTCTGTGCTCCCTAGCCCGGTGGTCCTAAGTCCATTGGTCTCTGTGCTCCCTAGCCCGGTGGTCCTAAGTTCATTGGTCTCTGTGCTCCTTGGCCTGGTGGTCCCAAGTCCTTTGGTCTCTGTGCTCCTTGGTCTGGTGGTCCTAAGTCAATTGGTTTTTGTGGTCCTAAGTCTACTGGTGTCTGTGCTCCATAGCCCAGCAGCCCCAAGTTCACTGGTCTTTCTGCTCCCTAGCCCAGCAGTCTAAAGTCCGTTGGTCTCTGTGCCCTTTGACCTGGTGGTCCAAAGTCCATTGGTTTCTGTGCTTCCTAGCTGGTGGTCCTAAGTCCATTGGTCTCTGTGCTCCTTGGCCTGGTTGTCCCAAGTCCTTTGGTCTCTGTGCTCATTGGCCTGGTGGTCCCAAGTCAATTGATTTCTGTGCTCCCAAGTCCATTGGTCTCTGTGCTCCCAAGCCCGGCAATCCCAAGACCATTGGTCTCTGTGCTCCTTGGCCTGGTGATCCAAAGTCCATTTGTTTCTGTGCTCTTAAGTCCATTTGTCTCTGCGCTCCCTAGCCCAGTGGTCCCAAGTCTGATGGTCTCTGTGCTCCTTGGCCTGGTGGCCCAAAATACATTGGTTTCTGTGCTTCTTGGCCCAGTGGTCCCAAGTCTGACGGTCTTTGTGCTCTCTAGTCCGGTGGTCCAAAGTCCATTAGTTTCTGTGCTCCTTAGCCCGGTAGTGCCAATTTTAATGGTCTTTCTGCTCCCAAGCCCAGTGGTCCAAAGTCAATTGGTCTCTGTGCTCCTTGGCTCGGTGCTCCCAAGTCCATTGGTTTTTTTGTGCTCCCTTGCCCAGTGGTCCCAAATCTGATGGTCTTTGTGCTCCCTGGCTCGGTAATAATAAAATAAACTAAACAGTTTCTGAACTCACTGAGCTCCCTGTCACAGCCATAGAGGAAGCCCCTGAACTCCCTGTCCCCTGTGCTCCCTGTCTCTGCACCTACCATGGCCTCCAGATCCCCAGTGGTCTTCAGCTCCACCTTGATCTCTGGCTCCACCCTGACTTTCCACTCCGCTGACCTCGCCATGGTCTCCAGCTCTACTGGCTCCACCGTGGTGGTTTCCATCTATTCTGTGGTGTTCCTAAGCTCCACCGGCTCCACTGTGGTCTCCTGCTCCACCGGCTCCACTGTGGTCTCCTGCTCCTCCGGCTCCACTGTAGTCTCTTGCTCTGCTGGCTTCCCAGTGGTCATCTGTTCCACTGTGGTGGTTCTCATCTCCACTGCCCCACTGTGGTGGTTCATGGATCTGTCTTCTCTACCATGTTAGTTTCCTCCTCTGCCATGTCTTCCTGCTCCACCAGTGTTCCCAATCCTCCCCCTGGTCCACCTCTGCTCCTCCACCCTCGTGGACTTTTTATTGTTGTCCTTAATTGGGGATTATGTAATGTTTTGTCTGTTCTCTGTGGTCTTGTTTTATAGTCTTTTAGTTTGTAGTTTGCCCTGTTATGTTCCTGTTACCTGTGCCTTATTCATCTTATTAGCAAATGTAAGCCCTAGTGTTCTAGTGTTCTTTGCTAGATCTTGTCCTTTCTGTGGACGTTGTGTTCGATCAATCAGTTCTTTGTGTTCTTGGTGTTTTTGGATGTCTGTACTTTTGTTATTTTCGTTATTAAATCTCTACCTGCAATTGGATCCTGCTCTTATATTATCTCTGAGTCTCCTGCACATTACACCTTTTTGCTCTTTTGTACTGTTCTCTTTTCTTAAGTTAAAATGAATTAGTTTCATTAATTTATCAGTTAATAAAATAAGAGATATTGCTGCAGTTGCAGTATGACTTACCAGATTCACCCAAAGGAATGTGTTAAGTTTCTGTGCTTTTTCATCCTGAAAGAGAAAAACTGACTTGATTTAGTCACTATTACCAATAAGCAATTGCCATTCATAAACTAGTTAGCAGTATGGCGGGTTGGCACCTTTACTTGAAGTCATGAAATTATACAATCTTAAGTATTACAGTACATGTAGTAGTGTTGAAATAAATGTTTATAATCTATTGTTTTATAAAATGTAATTTCAAACTGAATTATTTAAAGAGCCTTTATAGATGTGTATGGAATGCAAGATTGGTTGCAAATGGTTGAGCACAGTTTCTAATGTAATGAATACTGATTTTGTGTGGCCATAATTGAGAATTGTTAGATTTATTAGAACTTACCACATCTAAAATCCCATACAGAGTGAAGCTCACACTGATGTTGGTGGGAGTTTTCAGGTTAATAACTGGCCTTATTTCAGTTTTGCCAAAGATATTTTCCTTCAGGGCTGTTATGAGACCATCTGTAGTGGGTTCAGAGCAGTTGATGGTCTCCGCGGATTTCACCATTAGAGCTGGATGAATAAAATTGCAAATTAAATATTACAGGTTTTGTCTGTTGTATTGTCAAATTCTGGGTTAAAGGAAACATTAACTAACACTTAACACTAACACACACAACCTTAACACTATTTTTAGCTGTTTTTTTCTTAACAATTAAAAAATATATTATTTATATGTAAATGATTCTTGTTGTAAACATAATTAATAATGTAAACCATCAATGATTACAACACTATTAATACAAATATGTACATTAATTATAATTTACATTATTTGTAAAGTTGCAAATGTTAATAATGTAAATCACGGATGTTTACTACATTAATATAAATAAAAACATTAAGAGTCATGAATCAAATTATATACAAACTGCTGTAGGTTTTTGGTTGTTGGTTCTTACATAGAGTCTATGAATTTGAAATTAATTTTTTCTTACACTGCATGATGAGACAGCAGATAATGAACTGGAAATGTGGAAGAATAGCTGTGAATCCAGCAGCCTGTTATAATGGTGTTAACAGACACTTCAATATTATACACTTTAATAAAGCACTACTAGTTAGCAGTATGGCGGGTTGGCACCTTTACTTGAAGTCATGAAATTATACAATCTTAAGTATTACAGTACATGTAGTAGTGTTGAAATAAATGTTTATAATCTATTGTTTTATAAAATGTAATTTCAAACTGAATTATTTAAAGAGCCTTTATAGATGTGTATGGAATGCAAGATTGGTTGCAAATGGTTGAGCACAGTTTCTAATGTAATGAATACTGATTTTGTGTGGCCATAATTGAGAATTGTTAGATTTATTAGAACTTACCACATCTAAAATCCCATACAGAGTGAAGCTCACACTGATGTTGGTGGGAGTTTTCAGGTTAATAACTGGCCTTATTTCAGTTTTGCCAAAGATATTTTCCTTCAGGGCTGTTATGAGACCATCTGTAGTGGGTTCAGAGCAGTTGATGGTCTCCGCGGATTTCACCATTAGAGCTGGATGAATAAAATTGCAAATTAAATATTACAGGTTTTGTCTGTTGTATTGTCAAATTCTGGGTTAAAGGAAACATTAACTAACACTTAACACTAACACACACAACCTTAACACTATTTTTAGCTGTTTTTTTCTTAACAATTAAAAAATATATTATTTATATGTAAATGATTCTTGTTGTAAACATAATTAATAATGTAAACCATCAATGATTACAACACTATTAATACAAATATGTACATTAATTATAATTTACATTATTTGTAAAGTTGCAAATGTTAATAATGTAAATCACGGATGTTTACTACATTAATATAAATAAAAACATTAAGAGTCATGAATCAAATGATATACAAACTGCTGTAGGTTTTTGGTTGTTGGTTCTTACATAGAGTCTATGAATTTGAAATTCATTTTTTCTTACACTGCATGATGAGACAGCAGATAATGAACTGGAAATGTGGAAGAATAGCTGTGAATCCAGCAGCCTGTTATAATGGTGTTAACAGACACTTCAATATTATACACTTTAATAAAGCACTGAACAACGCTATAAACTTTAAATATTGCATTACTATTTCATGACTATGTCTTACCTGAGGTCTTGAGAACAAAAATAAAGCCATCAGCTGAAGAACGAGAAGGCAGATAACAGTAAAGGTGCTATAAAATATATATTAGGCTTTTACCTCACAGTTTCATGATCTCTGTGAGGACTGAAATGGACCTCAGGGAAACTATATACAAAAACTGCTTAGACAAAAATTTGCTTAGACAAACTAAAACCAAAAGAGACCTTTGACCACAACATTTCCATTTATTTCATAATCCCAGAATACAGAAGAAACAACATGCAAAGCACAATATATGCAACGTAAAACCCACAATAAAAATATAGTGGTTTCTATGGTAGCGTACTGTTTTACATTAAGCAGGGCTGCAGTGAATTCAGTGAAAGTGAAAGATTAAAACTTACAATAATCGATTAACAAAGAGTAGAAGTCAACCGATAAGCTTAATCTTGCGGCAGTAACAAGTTGTTAATTTTAGTGAATATTACAAATTTACCTCACAGTTTCATGATCTCTGTGAGGACTGAAATGGACCTCAGGCAAACTATATACAAAAACTGATTTGCTTAGACAAACTAAAACCAAAAGAAACCTTTGACCACAACATTTCCATTTATTTCATAATCCCAGAATACAGAAGAAACAACATGCAAAGCACAATATATGCAACGTAAAACCCACAATAAAAATATGGTGGTTTCTATGGTAGCGTACTGTTTTACATTAAGCAGGGCTGCAGTGAATTCAGTGAAAGTGAAAGATTAAAACTTACAATAATCGATTAACAAAGAGTAGAAGTCAACCGATAAGCTTAATCTTGCGGCAGTAACAAGTTGTTAATTTTAGTGAATATTACAAATATTTTCAATAATATAGTAACTTAGAAGATTTTGAGCAATGAAATCAATCTCAGTTGGCTTGACTGCAGATGCCAAGCCGACAGGCTTCACAGTGAGCACTTTCATGTGGCCCATTAAATCTTCCACCAAACACTGAGGATCTGTTCGTTTGACCCAGGTCTTCTCCATAGCATTTCCTGCGGATCTTTTTAACCAGTCTCTCAACTAGCACATCAATGTTCTCTACTGGGAAGTTTGGATCCTCCCACTGAGCTTCATTGCACGTCCTACACTCCTGTTTGTAGCATCGTAGTGTAAAGATTCCCTGTCTGCTTGCTGTGTTCAGATGGAAATGAAACACCACCTGCACTCTACTAGACCCCCAGGTTCTTCTACAAAGAGAACACCTGAAACTACAATCGAAATGGAAAATAAATCACTTTATGCATCTACTGATACTTCCATTCCATATGATTTAATTATTAAATAATTTATTATTATTATTATTATTTATATTGGCTGGTGGTATTTGGCACCTTTATGTAGTATTTCAAAATAACCATTTCATTTATGTAATTTTAAGTTTGATCTGATAACATTTATACACTGTAGTAGCAGTTTAACTGTAATAAAATAGTTGTGAGGTTTATGTGTGTTTATGTGTAGATTTCTGAATACTGTACTTCCTACATTTCATTTTCATTCCATCAAAATATCTAATAAAAATCAATAAGCAGCCTATTTTTGTTGATGGCTTAACTAAATTATCTGTTTAAAAAGTATAGTAACACTTTACAATAATGTACCATTTGTTAACACTAGTTAACTACATTAGTTAACATGATCTACATTTACTAATCATCTTAAAACTCAAAAGCTGTATCTGTTAATACTAATTAACAAACCTGAGCTAACATGAACTAATAATGAACAGTTGTATTTGTATTAACTAACATTAACAATGATTAATGCATACATCATAAATCTTAATACAGTAAAAACACTGTTTAATATCTTTTACTGTGGTAAAGTTGTGCTCTTACTCTGCAAAGGAGCCAGAAATGTACTGGTGCCAATTAGGAGCTAGACTGTTTTCCACAATAGTCTGATCAGTTTCAATATTCCAGGTGTCACCATGAAGATCACTTGCTTTCTTCTGTAAAGAACTGTTCCACAGCAATATCATGTCTGTTTTCTCACAGAGATCTCATAGGAATGAATATGAATGAACTCACTTTATATTTATACTGTAGCTATCTCTCAAACCACAGAAACAAAACTGAAACTACAAGTATGTATCTGTTTTCTACAACACAAAAGTGAACACTGCTTTTTA
This sequence comes from Sinocyclocheilus rhinocerous, assembly GCF_001515625.1. NCBI lineage: Eukaryota > Metazoa > Chordata > Actinopteri > Cypriniformes > Cyprinidae > Sinocyclocheilus > Sinocyclocheilus rhinocerous. Next base: position 196,522 of record NW_015666542.1, read on the forward strand.
AAGTAACAGAGATGGTGAATAAGGAATATGGCAGAATAAGCACTTATGACCAGTAATCATCATATCAATTTATACATGAATGGTATTTATTGTTTTATTGTGTATATATACAGAGAAGTAATTTAAGAACTTCCTTGTCTTCCTATAGCTGGTTACATAAACTGCTTAGACTAGTCTTACAAGTTAGTCACCTGATTTTTTAAAATCTTAAAGACAGGTCATAAGACAGTTACATAAAAAGGTAGATTGATCTAATTACAATTTGATAAGTAAGACTGATTAAGACTTGGTTAACTGCTAGTTGGTCAGACTGTACCAGTCCGATACATAACCCCAAAATCAGTGTTGAATCTACATTTCATATTTCCACCCAGTTGGCTCAACGAAGGTATCCAGGAAAGTGCACACCCTCTGCAGTAAACAAAATATCTCTGAACCCTTAGAATCTGTATTACCTTATAGCAGGGCTCTTTAACTCGGCTCCTGGAGGGCCAGTGTCCTGCAGAGTTTAGTTCCAACCCTAATTAAACCCACCTGACCAAGCTAATCAATGTATTCAGGACTATTTAAAAATGATGAACAGGTGTGCTGGATAAGGGTTGGAAGTAAACTATGCAGATCACTGGCCCTCCATGACTTGAATGAGTTATTGATCAATCAATCAATGCAGTTGTTATTGCTTTACCTCCACCTACTGGACAATATGGTATATGCAAAAGGAATATACAAGCTGTGTCCCAAACTGAAGTGCGATTGCGTCACAGCGGTGCGACGAAGGTTGTCCCAAACTGAAGTGTGCTGACTACAAAGTGCGCATTTGAAGTGCGATTGCGTCACAGCGTCACAACGTAAGCCGTCCCAATTCAGAATGCGCCCTCTGAAGACCGCATTCCAAGGCCGATTGCGTCACCGTGGCGCGACGAAGGCTGACGTATTTCGAAAGCGACTTCAAATGCGCCCTCCGTTTCCCAGGAAAATGAAGTGTACATCTGATGGACACTTCGCACCCTACCATATCCCAGAATCACTTGCGAGCAGATGACGACGGTGTTTCTATTCAAAGAACACAGCGGGTGAGAGTTCTGTGGGGGAATTCACATTGAAATGTAAGTATTGTGTTTTCATTTACTCAAATACCTAGCGAAACAAGTGTTAAAAGCCAGGGGTTTTTTTAACACAAAGCCCACAAACAATAAGACAACCACTATATAAGGCAATAGTCTTTCCCTTTTTTGTGTTTTTGTAGTGCTGTCTTGCAAGATATGTCTACAAATGTTTTAACCAAACTTTAGCACTTCAGTATTTTGTATGCATGTCCTGCTGTGTCATATTTTCTAATGTTAAGATTGCAACCTGTCTTTATATTTTTCATAAGTGTTTCCATTTTCTCCTGTTTTAGTACTATTCTGGAGAAAATGAGCCTGCTGGGGAAAGACTTAAAAAATACAAAGTAAGCAAGTTAATACAAACATTTTTGCTGAAATTCATTGTGCCGTTGTTGTTAACAGGCATGGTTTATTTGCTCTGCCTTAGGATCATTCTCTATTAGGCAAGAGGAAGCAGTGGAAAAAATGGATACATTACAATTTTTCAATATCTTTTTTAAATGTCACATTGTCAATGAAACAACCTAATTTCTGTAGTTTATTTTTGTGATGTAAGTTAAAAATAAAATGAATAAGTTGTATACATTATTCATTTTTGTAGTGTAATTTATTTGTA
>NW_015666542.1:198503-199452 GCF_001515625.1 Sinocyclocheilus rhinocerous
GTTCTATACATTACTGAAAGTACTTTTTACAACTATTTACAACATAGCTTAGGTTTAACATCAGAAAAACAACATCAGTTTTGAGCCCAGCCCTGCCTCCATGTGTGTTCTGGGGTCTTTAGGAGGTGAATTACTCCTCAGAGACTCGGAGGACAATGCAGTGACAGTGGAACGAGGCATGTCAAACACTCTGGAGAGTGGAGACCACTCTGTATGATGTACCACTGGCAGACAGAAGAGAAACACCAGGGTCTGGATTGTGGCACCCCATCACTGTTGCTGTTCACTTCTCAGAAGATCCAGCAGCACTGTCAGGGCCTCCCTGCTCAGCTGAAACCCATTAAAAACCTGTCCAGCTCTGCCACATTCAGCTTTATCCTGCAGTACAGGGGTCTGCTCTGATTTAGGGAAAGAAAGAAAAGAGAAACTTTAGAGATATGACAAAGTAATTAGTAGAAGAAATATTGAGGTATTTTCGTAAACTACTTTTAGTAACTACCAATACCATATTGGGGAAAAACTACTAGTCATATTTATAACCTTAGCTAAAGGGATAGTTCACCCAAAAATTTAAATTCCAAACCTGGAATAACTTGAGGATGAGTAAATGATGACAGAATTTTCATTTTTGGCTGAACTATCCTTTAAGTAAAAGTATTATCTTGCATACTCTAACATACTTAAGGTTTTGAGAGTAAAAGTAAAGGTATACAGTATTGCTCTGGAAAAGAATTCGTTAGGATGGTTTTGCATTAATATTACTGCTGCACTAATGTGAATGTTGCATTTTACTTCTGAATATGTTCAAGGTTGTTAAATTTAAAGTTGCCTACTAAATATACTGTTGGGTAGTTTAATCTACAACAATGCATCATGTTGTAAAATATCATATTTTTGTAGTGATGCTGTCCTGTGAGAAAAAAAAGGAAACTTAGTACTTCATATTTGT
>NW_015666542.1:199678-203898 GCF_001515625.1 Sinocyclocheilus rhinocerous
AGTTTAATCTACAACAATGCATCATGTTGTAAAAGACCATATTTTTTGTAGTGTGTCCTGTGAGAAAAAAAAGAAAACTTAATACTTCATATTTGTACGAGAATACTTAACGAATGTACTTCCTTACAGTCCACCTCAGACTATTTTGAAAATGAAAGTAACAAATTTTTGCTAACTATATCAAAGGCTGCATCTGAAGGACTCGGATGGGTCAAACAGAGCACTGTTCAGCTGTGACAGCTGCCGCTGAATATTGAGCTGTACAATGCCTTATTTTTTTTTTTATTCACAGTTTTATTTTTATGCTTAACTGCCTAAAAAATCCAGGTTGCAAACCTGTCTACATATGATCACCATGGTCAAGACTATAAACTCAATATATATATACAATATATAAAATCGCACCTTTGTAAGATATCTATCAGCATTTGAACTGCTATGTGTGTGTGTGTGTGTGTGTGTTTTCACACCCGGAGCAGTGGGCAGCCATTTTTTTTGCTGCGGCGCCCGGGGAGCAGTTGGGGGTTCGGTGCCTTGCTCAAGGGCACCTCAGTCGTGGTACTGAAGGTGGGAGAGAGCGCTGTACATTCACTCCCCCCACCTACAATCCCTGCCGGTACGAGACTCGAACCCGCAACCTTTGGGTTACGAGTCCGACTCTCTAACCATTAGGCCACGACTTCCCCCGACTTTCATAATTATGAAACACTCTAACAATGTGATGCTAACATAGCCCTCCATTAAATTGATATCTTAAAATAGGTATTGTCTTTTTATTTCCCCCATTATTTTAACACACTGTAGTTTATACTCATCTTAATGAAAACTGAGTGGCATCAAATGCACCTAAATACCATCTCTCCTTCACTTTTTCTTAGGTCCTTACTGTAGGTTCAAGAGGCTTGTCAAGAGACACATCAAGACCCTTCTGCCCTCTACACTGGACCCCTTACAGTTTGCATACCGCCACAAGCGCTCAACAGGCGATCCTATCACCAACACCCTCCACCTAGCTCTCACTCACCTGGACAAAAAAGACACATATGCAAGAATGCTGTTCATAGACTTCAGCTCAGCATTTAACACCATCATTCCTTAGCAAATGATTAGCAATCTGGCCCTGCTGGGCCTGAACACCTCCCTCTGCAACTGGATCCTGGACTTGAGACCTCAGACAGTCTGGATAGGAATCAGCTTCTCCCACACCACTACTCTGAGCACAGGAGCCCCCCAGGGCTCTGTGCTTGGTCCATTGCTGTTCACTCTGCTGACTCACGACTGCACAGCAACGCACAGCTCAAACCATATCATTAAATTTGCGGATGATATGACTGTAGTGAGTCTCATCAGCAAAGGTGACGAGTCAGCATACAGGGAGGAGGTGCATCAGCAATCAGGTGCAAAGTCAACAATCTGTCACTAAATGTGGACAAAACAAAAGAGATGGTTGTTGACTTTAGAAGAGCACACGATATCCACTCTCTGCTGAACATCGATGGCTCAATTCCTTGGTGTTCATCTGGTGGAGAAGCTCACCGGGTCTCTCAACACCAACTACATAGTGAAGAAAGCTCAGCAGCGTCTCTACTTTCTATGAAGGCTGAGGAATTTTCATCTCCAACCCCACATACTCACCACATTTTACAGAGGGACTATCGAGAGCATCCTGAGCAGCTGCATCACTGTCTGGTTCAGGAATTGACCCTTCACAGTGAGTTTGATTGGCAAGCAATCTGACCAATCATAACACTGAATCTGCCATTTTTGTCTGACAAACAAACCAGACAGAGGAAAGTAGATTAACGTTGTTGGCTCTGAATTTAAAAAAAATTATGTGTATTTATTTCTTTCCGCTGTTGAAACAGGATACATTCTGATGTTCATTCATGTTTATTTCATGCTATAACTAGTAAAGGGGAAGAGATGATTGGTTCACATACTGCTTGATCTGTAACGACACATTAAAAAGCCACAAAATGGTATTTATTGTTTGAATTTCTTAAAAATTATAAAATTTTAACGCTCAGACTTTGTTTCATACCTAAGGCTGGCTAAACTTTAGAAGATTTTAAGGCAGATTTTAAGCATGATTTGCACCCCTGAACGATCAGGTTGTGTGGCCTGATTCAAAACATATCGGAAACAATTTTTGTCCAAAAAAATTCCCTATTGTGTGGTGCCATTACGATTATTTTACTGCTGCCGAATGAGATGGAACGTCCCCGAACTCAAATCTTGATCGGGCTTGAACCTTGAATATTCAAAGCACTCTTGATCAGGCTGCCTCTGACGTAATACCCGTGATAGCCAATGAGAGCAAACAAGCGTCACCCACCGGATGTTGCGTGCTACTATAGCTGAAACTTGGCAGCCACAAAAATGCCACGAAAGCAGAATACATCAACCATATTCTTTTTTATTCTTTGTTTTTCCACTGTGAAACAGAACACGCGTCAGGAGAACCAGCTGATAACGTCGCTTGTTCTCCATTTGTTTTTCTTCTCATCACGTTTGATCTCGCGAGTCTCCATGAGATCTCGTGTCACTGTGAAATCATTCCTACAATCAACAAATGTGTGGTCTGGTCGAACTGTCTAGTGTGCGCATTCAGAGGATTACAGTATAAGGCTTAAAATTGGTTAAAACTCTCATTATGTCTGTGGCCTCCCATGGTTTTAAAATCGGTTAAGATTTGAAATAAGTCTAGTGTGTTGCCAGCCTAAAGTAACCTGCTCTGTCTGGTCAGTTTCCTCTTTGCTCCACGGTGTATTTTTTACTGATGTGTTGCATTAGAACGGCATGGCTTGCAAGACATAGCAACAGTAGCGAAGGGGGCCAGGTCTTCGCGAAGGGTCAATTGCACCATCTTAGAATGCAAGATCCTGCAGCGAATAGTGAGGACAGCTGAGAAGATCACTGGGGTCACTCTTCCCATCACTGACATTTACACCACACGCTGTATCTCCAAAGCTATCAGTATTGCAGATGACGCCACACACCCCTTGCACCAACTCTTCACCCTCCTGCCATCAGGCAGAAGGTACAGAAGTATACGTGCCCTCATGGCCAGAATGTGGGACAGTTGTTTTCCCCAAGCCATCAGACTCCTGAACTGTAACCATAATGGGCAATAACTCTACCTGGTCTCATGGCAAAAACGTACCTGGGGGAAATTTTTCGCGAGACGCAAAATACATACCAATAAGTACATATCACTGCAGTTTCCAAAAGAAATTAACACTAGAGGCAGTAAAACTCGGACACCTTTTATTCCTATTCACACAAATATACAGAGTTTTGATTAATAAAGCGTAATTTTCGCACAATATACTTGAAGAATATTATGTTATGACTTCAAAACAATTTTAATATGCTGGGAGATTTGTACGGAGACGTTCTTGAGAGGTGAAGATCTCCGGTTCGAAACCCGTGTAACTGCAGTTTGACAAAACAGTTAAAATCTGCATATAAGGAAGTACAAATGTATTCCAGAATGTGGAAAGGATCAGCCTGGCTACCATCGCTCGAACTCTGAACAAACACAGAATTCGTCTTGTTGGAGAAACAGCTGCCTTTTTATTGTGATCGCAGTATAACCAAAACATTTTGGGCTGATTTAAGTTTTTATATTTTTAACCCTACTAACATGACCCACAATTTTATCCTTAAAGATATCATATTTTATTATGAAAACCCCAAATTATTATTAAAGATACAACCATTTTACCCTGAGCTTGTAAGTTATTAAAAGTTCTGCAGTAATAATAATAAAAAGAAGATAGGTGCACTAACACCTCATAGCATCAGTAACTCCACAACCCTACACTGTAAAAAAAAAATCTGTGACATTTACAGTAAAATACCGGCAGCTGTGGTGTTATGATTGTTCATTGTTAAAGATACAACCATTTTACCCTGAGCTTGTAAGTTATTAAAAGTTCTTCAGTAATAATAATAAAAAGAAGATAGGTGCACTAACACCAGGCAGCTGCTTGAAGATCTTGCCTTTGGAGAAGACTGCTAATATTACACTTGAAAAATGTAAGTATTACTACTTAAAAAATAAGATTACCCCAAAATGCATTGCTAGCCCACCCCAACACTTACAATAATAATAAACGTATTTACAGGCAGTGAATCCACATCTACTGCCATCTCAACACAGTTCTGCAGCTTTATTCTGATGAAGCAGCTGACCACCGTGTCCACCTTCACCTGTC
>NW_015666542.1:203971-208783 GCF_001515625.1 Sinocyclocheilus rhinocerous
CTCTCCATGAGCACCACTACCTGTAAAACATTTACACAGAGTAAAATGCTTTACAATTCATGTTGTCAGCATTCCATTTCTTGCCAAATTTCATTTCATGTTTACAATTACATGCTAATTTTTGATATAGCTGCATTATTTTTGTGGTGTAGTGGGTTAAAGCACTGAGCTGGTAAGCAGAAGGTTACTGGTTCGTTCTCTGCAGTCGTCACCACTGGTTGTCTCCTAGAGCAAGGCTCTTTACTCCAGGTGGCTGCAGGGGGATTGGGGTGCCTGTAATAAGAGCACTGTAAGTCACTTCGGATAAAAGTGTCTCATAAATGTAAATGTGATTTTTGTAAATCCCTTTTTGTGTCTTAGGCACAGACACTCAATAAAGCTGCTTATTTCTTCAAGTTTATTTCTTCAAGGTACTACTATAATATAAATGCATACATATATTTCATACAGTTTCTATTTGGGGGGTTTAAAGGGTTAGTTCAGCCAAACATATAAATTCAGTCATTATTTGCTTGCCTCAACGCTGTTCAATCCTTGTGCTGCTGTGGACTTCTCCATCCTCAGTGCACACACCAGTCTGCAGACACTTCAGATCCTGCAAAGATGCACAAACACAATACAAAAACAGTCATTTTAACAGCACAATGTCATTTCATTTCTGTATTAGAAGTAACAAAATTATCTTACTTTATGTTTTTATTTCAGGTTTTCTCTTTTTTCCACAAATGCCGCCGTCACCTTTCCTAGCAGGTCCTGCTCCACCACAAAAGCTCTGCAGCAAATGCACAGGAAACAGGAAGAGTATCCATCGATGAGCACTTCAGAATCTGGGCTGAAGCAGTAGGATATCCGGGGATTTCTCGCCTACTCTTTTATGAATACTGCGGTTTCGAACGCACTTCTTTCTTCACATACTCTTTTCTCCTACTATATAGTAGGTAAGTAGGCACATTCAAACGCAACTTAAGTATACGTACACGAATCTCGCGAGAATTAGTGCACTCGCCTACTCTTTTATGAATACTTAAGATTCAAACATACTTATTTGCTCGCCTACTGCTTTTTGCCTACTATATAGTAGAGAAGTATGCGGTTTCGAACGCAGCCACTATATCTGATTCTAGAGTGACTTTTACACTATTCTAAACTTTCTTTCACTATTGTCTATTGTAAACATACCCACATAGTGAAAAGCATTTAAACATTCTTCTGACCGCCGTTATCAGTCTCTCTCAATTTTTTTCCTTTTATTGAAAGTCATGAAAACACTATCGTGGAGTTGTTCTTTTGCTATTTGAGCAAATGGGAATGCAAAAAATATATTTGTGGTACTCTCCCAATCACTGCTATTCAAGTTAACACGACATCCGCTGCTGAGAAACCCGGAAATGTGAAAAAGGTCCATTGAGGAATTTTTTTCTGCCTGGAGGTGGAAAGTCTATGATCATCGACCACGTGATCAAATGTCCCTCCTGGATGCAATAGAGGCTGGCTGCAGAGACATCTCAGCTGAAGACTGCCAGGGATGGATAAGGCATGTTAAGTGTTTCTATCCACACTCTAAAAAATGCTGGGTTAAATACAACCCAGTGCTGGGTAAAATAGGGACAAACCCAGCTATTGGGTTGTTTTGACCCAGCGGTTGGGTTACTACCCAGAAGGTTGGGTTAAACATTTAACCCAACCGCTGGGTCAAAACAGCCCAATTGCTGGGTTTGTCCCTATTTTACCCAGCACTGGGTTGTATTTAACCCAGCATTTTTTAGAGTGCAAGGTGCATAGCAATAGACAATATAAGGTCGACGAGAACATGTGGCCAAATGCTGAAGATCGTATAGATTAGAACTGTACTTTTTCCGTTCCTTTTTTGTCTGTCATTTTGTTTTATTTTTGAAATGTATTTGAACCAAAGAGCAAAGGGCTGTATGTTTTTTTTTGTTTGTTTGTTTTTTATGATCACTGACAGCTATTTCATTTTGCCAATATAGCTTTTACTGCAGCAATTCTGTCACTTTTCTTTTACATTCCATAAAGTACTGATGACTCCTTCACTATGCTGTACACATACGATCTAAAACGAATCCACACATTTACACACAAAAGATGTAGAGCTCAGCTGACTGAATTATTATTATTATTTAAATGCATCTCATATTGTATGTTCTATACAGGTCAAACTGAAACATGACAAGTAATGCAGTTTTTGTAATGCCAATAATTGTTATCATTTTGACAGTCTATGCACTATGATTGACTCTATGTTCCTATTGGATAGAAAAACAGTGCTAATGTTTTGAACGAATGACTCGATTTTTTGAATCGGGGTTGCTGTGTTTTGATAGAGTTAGTATATGTAGAAAAATGTAGTCAGCATTTTGAAATGTAGAGTTTGTATTTATTTAACAAAATGTGATTTTGGCCTGGAAATTAACTATTTGGCTAATTGTGTGATGTAGGTGTGTTGCTGTGTTAAGAGTTTAGAAAAAGTACTTTAAGTACTGGTAAATGCTTGTTAGCAATTGAAAAAAAAAACTGTAATATAATTTAAATTATGTACATTTTGATTTTAGTAATCCTTGTTGTGCCCTGCACCATGTTTCACTGTGTACAGGCTGTATAGAGCTGAAATGACATTTCAAGGATCAGCACACATTAGTAAAAGCATCTTCTCTGGTCTGTGGTTTCATCACAAATACTATGATATCTACAACGCAGTGTAAAATAAAATGATAGTTGTCATTTGTGAGATTCCATTGCAGTAAAGCCTATAGTCACCCGATACACCTTTTAATACATTTATTACATTTTTGGAAATTTTGGAGTATTATACAAAATACATTTTTTTTCAAGATTTATTTGTGTCTATATTGGATACAACATTGGTAAAACAATTTTATAACGATAAATAAATACTAGCCACTTATTCATTTAGATCAATCAATGAAATCAATCTCAGTTGGCCTGACTACAGACTCCTTTATGACAGGCTTCACAGTGAGCACTTTCATGTGGCCCATTAACTCTGCCATTGAACACTGAGGATCTGTTCGTTTGACCCAGGTCTTCTCTGTAGCATTTCATGCGGATATTTCTAACCAGTCTCTCAATCAGCACATCAATGTTTTCCACTGGGAAGTTTGGATCCTCCCACTGAGCTTCGGTGCATCTCCTGCACTTCTGCTTGAAGCGTCGCACTTTAATGGTTCCCTGATTCCTTGCTGTGTCCAGGTGGAAATTGAACAGCACCTGGACTCTTTTAGACCCCCAGCCTTTTCTACAAAGAGAACACCTGAACCTACGAATGAAATGGAGAATAGATCCGTTTAGTGCACTCTGATACTTGTAGGACCGTTCATTAATACAGTAGGTTTGATGTTTTAATGATTAATTGGTGTATTTTAGTTTTTCTCAGGTTGGCAGGTTTAGTATTTCTAAATGCTGTAGTTGATTAAGTCTACACTGAAAATGTAACTGATAACGACTATAAACTTTTGTTGCAAGTTAACCATAATAGTTGTGTTTCAGGCAGCGATTGCACGTGACAGGTATGCACACGTTTATTTTAACGTAGGGAACCATCAACATATATCACAAATTGTCCTATTTTAGCTAATGGCTTAACTGAATTTTCGGTTTCAAAATGGTAACACTTTACAATTAGGTTCAATTTGTTAACATTAGTTAACTAGTTAACATTAACAATGAAAAAATGCATCTAGAGCATTTATTAATCTTAGGTAATGTTAGTTTCTTAACATTTACTAATACATTATTAAAACCAAAAGTTGTATCTGTTAATATTACTTAATGGACATAATCTTACATGATCTAACAATGAGCATTACTGTAACAAATGTACTGCTCATTGCTAGTTACTGTAATGCATTAACTAACGTTAACTAATGGAACGGTATTGTATGTATTGTTTTTACAAATATCATTATTTTTTATTTATAGACCATCAAGTCATTCAGATACCTCACTTTATGATGTCTAGCAGCTGAATATTAATAATGAAAAATTGAGAAACCAGAAATACTCCACTAAATAAACAATTAAGCATAAGACAGATTTGATACATGCATCATAAATCTTAACCCAGTCTGCACACACATTGTGGAAAGCAATGTTTGATATCTTTTAGTGTGGTAAAGTTGTGCTCTTACTGCGCAAAGGAGCCAGAAATGTACTGGTGCCAATCACGAGCTGGCCTGTGTTCCACAATAGTCTCATCAATTTCAATGTTCCAGGTGTCGTCATGAAGCTCGCTTATTTTCTCCTGTAAAGAAATGTTCCACAGTGATATCATGTCTGTTTCCTCACAGAGATCTCAAAGGAATGATGCTCTGCCTTGTTATCATCCACTATATATACAGCTAACCTCTCGTTTCACTAAAAACGAAACTGAAAGTAGCCTAAGTATCTGTTTTCTACAACAAAAGTGAACATTGCTTTACAAGTCAAAGTAACAGACACGGTGAATAAGGACTACGGCAGAATAAGTTACTTATGGCCAGTAATAATGTTTGAATGGTATTTATTATTTTACTGTATACAGTAAAATAATAAATACCTCCTGGAGGCTCCTGGACTTCCTGATGTCTAAACCAACAACTAAACTTTTATCATCTGCATTTCATTAAAGGGGTCATATGATGCGATTTCAATTTTTCCTTTCTCTTTGGAGTGTTACAAGCTCTTGGTGCATAAAGATCTGTAAAGTTGTAAAGACTAAAGTCTCAAATCCAAAGAGATATTCTTTATAAAAGTTAAGAGTCAGCCATGCCTACCTAAAACTGCTCGTTCTAACAC
>NW_015666542.1:208928-228148 GCF_001515625.1 Sinocyclocheilus rhinocerous
ACCGTGGACGAAGCGGAGTCCAGCCCGGGGTCGTCACATGTGGTTGCAGCAGGTATCACAATATGGTAAGGGACGTAAAATTTCCGTCACACGCTTGAGGTATTCGGCCAATCACAACACACTGGATAGCTGGCCAATCAGAGCACACCTCGCTTTTCAGACCGATGAGCTTTGTAAAAATCGATGCGTTTCAGAAAGGAGGGGCATAGAGGAGAAACAATAATGTACAGTATGTGGAAAATAATGTTTTTTTAACCTTAAACCGCATAAACACATTTCATTACACCAAATACACAAAATAATGTTCTTTTTAGCAACATCATATGACCCCTTTAACACATAAAGCTGATTGCAAACTTTTTTTTTGTTTTACAGTGGATTCATAATAAAAAAAATCAATCAATTTAGGTTATTCAGTGAACTAATAAAAAGTTGAAATGGGTGTGTAAATAAACATTGTACATTACTTTAAAACTGTATTGCAATGTATTTAACCTATCTACAAACTACAAACAACATTAACTAGACATTTACTGTATATCAAATAATTTAAGATAACAGTGGCCAGACGTTTTTATTACTAAACATCAAATTTTTCTTAATTCTTTGAGAAACTGCGCACAATTTGTTATATAAATAACTGTCTAATCAACATGAACAGTGAAGAAACAGTTAAGAGTTACAGGAAGAAACGATTGTAATAGTTTAACTCCACCTACTGGACAACATGGTATATGCAAAGGGTAAAGGGGTTTTCTTATTTAAACGTGTGTAATCTAATATCAGGTGTTTTATCTTAGAAGTCACAGATCTCAAGTAGTAAGTGACAATGTACAGTCAGCTGGTCACGACTGCAAAATAAAACACTTTTGTGTGATTAAGTGTAATTATACATGTAACTACAGAAATCAGTTGTATATGTAACTACAGGAGGGTTTTTTACTATGTAAAAACGCGTATGCACACAATAAGCGCACTGTATCAAATAATTAATTTAAAAGTAAGTACATACTATTTAGATACTTAATATAACATGGCTCACAACAGTCAATGCTGGGTAGATTACTTACAAATTGCAGTCTTCAGTTACTGACAGAAAATTGTAGTCAGTAACGTAAAAGTGAAAAGTGAAAGTGACATGTGGCCAAGTATGGTGACCCATACTTGGAATTAGTGCTCTGCTTTTAACCCATCCAAAGTGCACACACACAGCAGTGAACACACACACACACACACACAGCAGTGAACACACACACACCGTGAACACACACCCGGAGCAGTGGGCAGCCATTTATGCTGCGGCGTCCGGGGAGCAGTTGGGGGTTCGGTGCCTTGCTCAAGGGCACCTCAGTCGTGGTATTGAAGGTGGGAGAGAGCGCTGTACATTCACTCCCCCCACCTACAATCCCTGCCGGTACGAGACTTGAACCCGCAACCTTTGGGTTACGAGTCAGACTCTCTAACCATTAGGCCATGACTTCCCCTAGATCTAGATTACTCGGACTACTTTTGGATTACTTTTACATTAATTTTGATCAGAGACAACTGTGAACATGTGAATGTGGTGTTAAATTATTGAAATATTAACTTTAAATCTCAGGGGGCTACAAGTAAATATTTTAGGCCAAAGGGGTTTGACTGACTAGTTTGGGAATCTCTGCATCACATGAACAAACATTATTAAACATGAAAATAGCAATGACATGGTGAAAGTCTTCCAGGTTTTAAATATTTTTGTCAGTTATACATCAGTAGTGTTTAGTAAATTGTGTAACTATTTGTCTCATATGTGGTATAATTGAAATTCAGAAGCATAGATCGTAAATACATTTACATTACATTTACACAGCCATTCTATACAGTGAATATCCAAAGCTAAATGATATGACAGTATATAATTCTTTTTAGAAAGAAAAATTTAAAAGGGAAAAATAGGAAGAATCAACTCTGTGAATAACTTGTACTGATGTAATACATAAAAAAAGTAACTGTAATCTGATTATGCACATTTTAAAATGTAATGTAATCCAATTACAAGTACTTCGTATTTGGGTTACACATTATTTTAAGGTGACCTTGTTACAGTGTAATTATAAATTTAAGTACTGAGTAATATTAATTAACTACATGTACTTACTATATGCTTAGGGTTAGGATTAGGGTTTGTCTTAGGGTTACTTGCATGTAATTATGTATAATTAATTGTTACTACAATAGTAAGTATACATTTAACATGTAACAAGGACACCTTAAAATAAAGTTTGACCAATTTTTGGAATCTTATTTTGTAATCCACAATACATGTATTCAATTACTACCCAAAAATAAGGTTTAGCATGATTATAAAAGTATTTGACTTTTGTTAATGTTATAACCCACCAAATATCCTGTCCTGGATGCTGATTGGTCAATGTAGCCTTTCAGTCGTGTTACATTCCTCAATGTATACTGACCTCTTATTACTCAAGTGTTATTTTAAGTGGCGCTTTGTTAAGGACTATGCTATCGATCTGACAGAAATGACATTGTCGGATGAGAAGAAAAACTTGAACTGAACTGAGCCGGATAATGACACTATTGTAGCGCTGCTTTAAAGAGTCTTTTTCAGAATTGATTAACTACAGCTATATAAAGAAATCTTTTGCTCTTAGGTTTTAGAATTCCACTAAAATCTAATATTCACTAATATTTAGAATGTTTTTACTTTTTCAAATGTTTTATAAATGATTCAGGTTATTGTGAAAATACTCACTTTGTTACTATAGCATACTACGTATATAATTGCTTAATTTTTGTAATAAAGACCTACCTTAACGTTAGTAGCAGGATGCAGTCTCGAGGCCGTCAATGGAAAATGAGACGCATGGTGTCAGATATGATAAATGCTTAACCAGCACTACGGTTTTGTTGACTGAAAGGAAACATTTCACTATAAACAGAAACTAAGTGAAACTTACATGTGTCAATATAGGTCGGCCCACTGTTTTTTTTTGTTTTTTTTAATAGGCCATATCGCGTTTCTCATTAGATATTCAGGACAAGCCTGTGTGGGTGCTGGAAACTCTTCGCCATGCAGCTTAGAGTCATGGTTCTCTTAGTGCTTGCATATTTTGCGGTTTGAAATGTTAGGTTTTGATGCTCGCAGAAATTTCTGATAGAAAGACGTTTTCATTTTCGCCAGTTCTCGGTTTAAAACGCAGTATACATGACTCCATCAACACTCCTACTGCCAACACATGCAGCCACATCTGATGTTATCTTCGTGGCCGTGCTCATATGAACCTTCACACAGAAGTAAACAAAATCAAACGCTCTCTGGCGTGTGTAAAGTGCATCTGTTGCTTTTAGTGTTAAATCAGGATGCTTGTGTTTAAAAATGACAGGCTGTGTCATATTTTTTTTTAACTGTGTTTAACATTTTTACACATTTTATGAGACTCCTTCTTGGCTATACATTCATATGTAGTACAGAACTCATTCAAGTACAATATTTACACACATAGTGCAATAATCAGCATACACAATTTACATAATACACAAACTGCTGACTTACATTTTAAGATACATAGTGTTAGGATACACAGAAGCATTTTAGTAGCGCATAAGAAAATGATAACAGGAGAACGACAAAATCAAAACTTATCTTCACATTTTCTGAAGAAAACGTGAGTGGTGTCTGTGAATGCAAAACTCGCTGCCACACTCTCAAGTCTCTGGTCTGGAAATGACTCAGGTCCCTCCATAAATGCTGGGGATTTTTGGCCAGTTTTATCAAATCGTAAGTCTTATTTTTAATAAATGTAATAGCACACAAACCTCTCCTCATAAGCCCCACAGTTTGAGGTATTATTCTTGTGTATACCACAGATGGAGCAAGTATGAGAAATGATATGCTTGTGGTTGCAACATGGGCTTATTGGAAAAAACGTGCCTCTATATTTTTGCAAAACTCCACAAACGTACCTATGCATACACCTCGCTGCAGTTTCCAGTTGCAATGAACACTAGTGACAGTAAAACACCAACAACTTTCATTCCTTTTCATACAAATTATGATTAAAGGGTCAGATTATAGATTTTTCACGCAGTTTTACTAGTGATACTATGACCTCAAAACACTTTCACCATAGTGCATGAATTGTCATTTGTGATGCATTTGCATCACATATTTTAATTAGCTCCATATGTATGGTGTATGTCACATAGTAAATTTGCTCAGTAGCGCACCTGGTACAGCACTGCACTTGCTCAGGTACAAGTCCTGTGACGCACAAGTCACGATAAAAGTGCTCAAAGACTTGTAGTAGCAACATAAAATAGCACGCTTGCTTCAGCAAATGCATTTTTACCTCATGTTTGCCTTTGTTAGGTGTAGCGGTACGATATTTTCAAATGTGCAGTAATGGGTAGATTACATGTAATCTGGATTATGTAATCAGATTCCAAAATGTAAGTACTTGTAACTAGATTATATTACATGTGAAATATACATAATCAGATTACAGTTACTTTTTATTGATTACGTGATTACATATTATTCGCACAATAGCAATAAATAATTCATAATTTGTTGATTCGCCCTAATTCCTGTTTTTCATTTTTTAAAATTTTCCTTTCTAAAACAGCCTACCACTATTGCAGATTATGGGCCAGATTTACTAAACCACCTTTTGGTGTTAAAAAACTACTGTCAGGATTTACTACTGTCAGGATTTTCATTTTTGCGACTGACCTTATGGCATATGCATTTGTAGGAGTTTGCCTTTCAGGTGCAAAATTTATGAGAGGAGAGTATTTAAATGAATCACGCAACATGATTTACTAAGTATTTGCATGATTATTTACGGTCTATGTTCTTTAATACGTGCATTGCCAATAAATCACCTGCAGAACTTTCCACTCCCATCTGCGCTTTTATGGGATTACGCTCTCACGCTGATTTGCCCAGTTTAGTAAATCTGGCCCTATATTACCTAAAATGTGTAATGTAATGGATTATGTCACTATAGTTATAACTACTAGTTTTGTCATGTAATTTGTAATCAGTTGATAATCTACCCAGCACTGCAAATGTGGTAGAGCATTAACCTTTTAGCGCCACCCACCAGACATTTAATTCACGGACTGCTGCGATTCACATACAACAACCAACTCAACAAAATGTTGCCAAATTCACGTTCATCTGTTTTAGATTGAATTGAACGTCCTTTTTTTTGCACCACCATTTACTGGACATTTCACTTGGAAAGTGTTGCAAAATGTGAAACAAACCAACATGCTATAATTTTGCAGGCTAGGCACATTCTTTCCAATGAGCCTGGGTTGCATAATACTGTACAAATATATTCAAGTACCTCAGGTTTCTTTATGGGGGCTTCTGTGGTTAGCACCTCACTATGACTCAGTGTTAAACTCGGTGGCACGTTTACAGTATCAGTATGAACTCGTTAACAGTGAGAAGATGACTTACAGTATGTGGCAGATTGTGATCATGTAATTATTATCAAAAATGATAACAGTCTTAAGATTTCTACTCACTCTCCATAACTCCCAAATAGTATATATTAGGTTTACATGAGCAAACGTTAAAACAGACTCACTTTAGTGGACAATACATGGTATATGGTTTTATGACTATCACTTAATAGCAGGTACTTGCTGTTTATTTCTCATCCGCCCACTCGGTGGCTGTTTTTGCTGAGGGAAAATGATGGCAGCATATTCCACTCCATCCTGGGCCTTTGATGTCGCCTCGGCAGGTTTTACTCTGTCATCTCTTTCAGGTCTGTTTTGAAAGTCTAACTCTCCATACTCCACACAGCTGACAAACACAGCCCCGGATGTCCCACACTGCCCCTGCTAACAGCCCAGGCCGTAACGTACAAAACGTGAAGAAAACAAAGCTGAAATGTAATAAGTTTTAAAGTGTAATTTAATGAAATAAAGAGGCCATGACATACCAGTTGTGTTGATCTGTTGCTGTGAACTGGTGGGTTTTCTGCATCTGAGAATCAGTACAGTTACAATCAGCACACAATTTTTTGAACACATTAAAAATTGAGTAGCTTTTTATTTTTATTTTTTCTGCGTCTTTGTCAAGAAGATGTGTGGGGGACTTCTTGCTCTTTTAGTAAATCTGCACATTTACTTATTTTAATTAAAATACTTTAGTTTAATTTAATATTTATGTTTTTTAAATTTCCTTTTCAGACATTTTGACTATATATTTTTCCCTCTATTTTCGATTTTATTTGTAACACAATGTGATACAATGTTTTTTTTTTTTTTTTTTTTTTTAAATACGGTGTATCAAAAGTGTCTACTACCATATTTATTTACTACTACTACCATTACCCTTTTAAAAGCAATGAACTACTCCATGAATCATTTTATTTTATGTTTTACAGTAATGAACGATCGTTAAATGTCAACCCTGTTACCGTGGTTTTGAAAGCTACCGGAAATTAAGAAGTGGACATTTGTAGAAATCTAAAAAGCATCTAGTTTAACGATTTTGAGCACAAGGCTTGTAAATATTAATCTGTAAATCTTCAACCCTGTTACTTTTCTGAAAGCATTACTATATACTAACATTCACTACCATTCAAAAGTTTAGAGTTTTTAAGCGTTTTTGAAAGAAGTCTCTTCTGCTCATCAAGGCATCATTTATTTGATCAAAAATACAATAAAAAGTAATATTGTGAAATATTATTGCAATTTAAAATAACTTCTTTCTATTCTAATATATTTTAAACTTTAATTTATTCCAGTGATTTTAAAGCTGAATTTTCAGCATCATTACTCCAGTCTTCGGTGTCACATGGTCCTTCAGAAATGACTCTAATATGCTGATTTGCTGCTCATGAAACATTTTAATTATTAGTTTTTGCTGCTTCGTACTTTTGTGGCAACCATTATGGATTTTTTTTCTGGACAATTTATTTGGAATAGAAATCTTGTGTAACATTATTGATGTCTTTACTTTCAATTATGATCAACTGAATGCATCCTTGCTGAATAAAAGTATTGATTTCTTTCTAAAAAAAAATCTTACTGATCCCAAACTTTTGAACAGTAGTGTATAATAATAAAAGTTCTGAATTTAGCATAAGATGGCACAATATAATTCAATACCACTATAAAAACATATGTCTAATGTACAAAATCTAAAAAAAAAACCCCATATCTTTAAGATCACCCTATCAAACTGCAAAATCAGCTGTTTCATAGAATAAAAAATAAGAAATTTGATAAAAAATTTGAATGCAACAATTCTACATTACCTGGTTTTCTTGGATGGGTCCTAAAAAGCCAGCACAATATGCCCACAAAAAGACATATAAATATTATGACTGACGCACTGAAGAAAATGAAGAATGGTTTTTGTTCCGATAGCTCCAGTTTAGGTGAATTAGTCACTATATTTTCATGCACAGTTGTGGTTGTAGTTTCTGAAAGAAAAATCACTTTGTTTTTAAAATGAAATGCAACACTTGTTTAATCGTATTAATATTACTATAAATAAAACATTAATTTTACTCATGTAAAAATGCAAACCAACAATTACAATAGCAACAGCACATAATATATACGAGTATTTCACTCAAAAAAAAAAAAAAAAGGATTCTATATAACACTGAGGTTTTAAGAGAAAACGTACCTGTTGTTGTATTGCTTAATGTGACTTTAATATAAATTCTATTGCTCTCAATAAGAGGGTTAGCACCTTCCGAATACACTGCAACATGATATGTTCC
Organism: Sinocyclocheilus rhinocerous; assembly: GCF_001515625.1. Taxonomy (NCBI): domain Eukaryota; kingdom Metazoa; phylum Chordata; class Actinopteri; order Cypriniformes; family Cyprinidae; genus Sinocyclocheilus; species Sinocyclocheilus rhinocerous. The sequence continues at coordinate 216,686 of NW_015666542.1, forward strand.
TTCATCTTCCAGTGTGAGATTTGTGATGTGTAGTGTGACAGTACTGTTTTCCACATCACTGAGTGCAAACTTTTCTTCACAAGGGCTGATTTGTTTGCAACTTCCTATCTTGTTCTTATCTTTGTACAGGCTAGGTTTATCAGAGATTTTGATGATAACAGGGTCTTGTAAAGTAAATTTAACAGTGATGTTTTCTTCCGATGTACCATTGACTTCATGCGTCGACTCCACTGAAATAAAAACGACACTTGGTCACTTCAACAGAAAGCTTATAATAGACAGTTTAATGGCAGGTTCATCAATGAACTCATCTTTTTTTTGCAAATATAATCAACAAATCAGCTTTTTTTGGTAGCCAAGATTTCAACCTTTGTGTCTATAAAGAAAAAAAAAAATCACCTTACATCATGAAAACTGCAATCTCAAACAGTCTGTGTCATGATGTTTCTTTTTAGCGTTAAATAAACCTACTCGCTGTTATCTCATTGATGGTATGATACAGGCATGAAACTCTTCAAAAGAAGAAAGGGCTGCTGTTTTGCAGATCTCGTTCACATTTTCCGTGAGTCAAAGGAAATTTCTTGGTACTTCAATTGTCTCGTTTTTTTTGGTACAATATTACAAATGCTTTCAATAAAAGTGGCTCAAAAAGTTTTGAACACTTAAAAACGCTTAGTGTAAAGGCACAATTGTTCATCAGATTTATGGTTCAAAATGAAGAAAAATTTGATATGTGATGCGATAAAATTCATTCATTTTTAAGCGTTTGCTCCAACTTGAGTGCACAAAAGCGTTCAGATTTGTTATATCGTCCCTTAATGTGAGAAACATTTCGCAAAGTTGAAGTGAAAATACCGTACAAATCAACAGCCAGGAACGAGAACTCAACAGAGAGGAAATACAAAACCCAAAAACGTCCGTGACCTCTTTTACTCACCGTTAAGGATCAAGTACAACATGAATGAAAAAAGTAAGAGTTTCTTCTTGAGGTCACACTTCATGCTGCAGGAGGAACGGAGCAAGTGAACCGGAGATGCAAACGTCTTCCCGTTTCTGCTGATTTATGCTTTGCACTAACATGCTGTTTAGAAGAAAACCTACGTCTTTCAGGGGGAGGTACAGACAGGAACTCAATGTCATTACACTTGTAGAAGAAGTTTTTTTTCTTTTTTCTTTTCCTTTTGTTCACTTTCAGATCTCTAGAAACCAAAAAGTAGATGTGGCAATTCCAAAAAGAAAAGAATCAATAAAAAATATATATATATTATTATTATTAAGAGTAATAACACAATCTAAAAAGATGTAATTTTTATAATAAACTGCATATTTTTTTAAAAAGGTGGTCTGTAGCATATTTGTGATGTGACTGTGGATCCTACATTTCATCTCTCATCACATGCTCGCACATCATCTCACCACAAGACCACCGACAGACCACCTTGAGTTTCACAGTCCCACAGAGGAAGTGTTTGGGTGACTTTATAGCAGACGTGTGTAGTGTAAACGGCCACAAAACAGACTTAACGTTACAGCTTACCGACGGCATGGAATTATAACGTTTAAAACATCTTCAAACAAAATAAAACCTACCCAAACCTAACATTTATGGAAAATTCCCTTGCTCTAAGATCACAGTTGAACTTTTCAGATAAAACCTACCTTCATTGGGCCTATATCAGCTCACCCTAATGCCAGTTTGGTTTTCCTGTTTGATAACTAATTTATGTCCTCCAGACTCGATATGAATTTATTTAGGCTATTTCTAGAAATCAGACTTAAGTCGACGCGAATGTATAAACGTGTTTTTACCACTGATCTATGTGATAACCAGTGTTTTTACGTCTGAATGTACTTTCTTCAGAACGCGCTGAGAACGTTTAAAGGCAGGGTATGTGATTTTTCAAAAACACTTTAGAAAACTGATTCGGGCCGAATAGCAAAACAAACTTGTAGCCAATCAGCAATAAGGGGCGTGTCTACTCGTGATGTGGAGGAGAGCGCGTTCAGTGCATGGGACGGACATTAGCCGAGCCGAGCGACAGAAAGATAGAGATGGCAGATAAAAAAACAAAAGAGGAAAACGTCTGCGGAAAGATAAGGCAAGAAGTAGGACCCGTGTAAAATATTGGATCAGCTTTCCAGTGCTGGAGAGAACTCAAGGAGCGGAGGCCTGCGATCGGACGCCGAGGTTGCTTTGTTTCTTCTCAATAGGTGAGTAACACCGTGTCTACAACAGCTAAAGTCTGACTACACTGGACGCGATCAAACGACCGTTGAAAACCATTTGAAATGTGTGTCAGCACATCATAAATAGAACCCGGCAGCAGTTTTCTGTCGGGATTTGTTGCGCCGCGCCGCTCACATCCGTAGACACGGTATAACATTGGTTTTGCTTTGTTTCACAGAACTAATCGTTGCCTGGGTTGCGTACGTATATGTGGGGCGGAGCTATCAAAATAGGGGCAAGACCCTTTTGGGGTAGGGGCGTGTTTGTTTTGGTGATTTCAAATATTGCACACATTAAACGTTTGAAGCGTTTCATTCATGGACGTGGGAGCGAACACGTACCTCATTAGACCGAATTATAAAGACAAGTAAGACGACCTTCTTCTTGTTTAAGCGTTTTGCGATTAACTTAGCCAGCTAAAATAGCAGCTAGCTAAACTTAAGGCTGGATTTGAGTGCTTCTAAACTGCATTTATGAAGAAGTGTTTACGTAAACATCTGCTGAACTTTATATAAATACTGTTTGCGTTCATTTCCTCCTGTAGGTTCAAGGCAGGAGCGGCGAAAGAGTGCATTAGAGAAATCCTGAGGGAGCAGCTGTATGGAGTGCAGTAAGATCCTGAGGAGGTTCCCACATTATCCAGATCTTTAGCAGACTCGATTAAAAACAAGCTGCGAGGTGAGAGGCGCTGATACTGCTCTGTTTCTGTGAGTCGGAAATCAACAGTGTCGGAAACTAAGAAAAATAATTTGACATACAATTGAACATGGAAACTTTTTTTTTTTTGGCTAAGCTTTGGTTTTGATTGATACTTGAGTGACAGCAGGCTGTTGTATTTTCAGACGTGGGCTTTGACAGATACAAGCTCATCGTGCAGGTGGTCGTTGGAGAGCAGCGTGGAGAAGGAGTCAAGTAAGCGCAATACTTCTTAGGAAAATGAATGAATTGTGAAATCAGGATGGTTTCAAACAGACCTCTAGCGCTCATGCAGTAGACCCATGACCACAGACATTTTCACGTGCAAGACGTGTCCTCAGATGTCTAGCCGAGCTTTGGGTTGTTGTCACGTATCTGAGGTTTCTACTGATCTTTCTAGGTCACCCACATCGAGTAAGAGACAGTCTGACTCACTGTGGGCTCAGGATGTGAAACTAATATTGCAGGGCATCTGATACTGAGAGCTGTTTGTATTTGCAGAACTGACTTGTCAAGATCTTGAGCCACCACCATAAAAACAACTGCAGTGTAAAAAAATGTGTTGTTAGTTATATAAGACTCACAATTTTTTTTGACTTTTTAATTTCACATTACATATTAAAATGAACTATATTTAAATATCGGATTTCATTTAAAAAATTAGTTTTTTACGTATTTGGGTGATTATAGTTATTCTATAAAATAAAATCAACTTTTTTTCACTGAATATGTTTTCACAGGATGGCTGCGCGCTGCTTCTGGGATGCAGATACAGACAGCTATGCTCAAGATATATTTATGAATGTAAGTGAGGAATTATTTTTGCATTAATGTGACTTTCATCCCTTACTTTATCATTTTATGTTCTTTTTCTAACAGGACAGCTTGTTCTGTGTGGCCGCTGCGTTTGGTGTGTATTATTACTGAAGACACATAGGAGATGTGCAGAGGACCAAACATTCGCAGATGTGATATTTAATACCGTCACAATTTTTTTGTATCATTCGTTTGTTTGTCTGAATACCTCGCTGTATGATTTTTCCAGCCCGGTCTCATGAAAATGCGTATAAATAGTACGCCAAATAAAAACGAAAACTTGTGGTATTGATACGCAAAAATGGACTTTGGCGTGCATATAATACGCAGTTTTCGCGTGCATATGATACGAAATTTGTTGGCGTGCATATGATACGCAGTTTTCACGTACATATGATAAGCATCTACCCCACAACCCTAAACCTACCCATCGCATAGCATATACACGCCAAAGTCCATTTTTGCGTATCAATACCACGAGTTTTCGTTTTTATTTGGCGTACTATTTATACACTCTTTCATGAGATCGGGTTGAATTTTTCCTACATTGCCGTCTTTTGTCAAAGTTGTTATTTTCATCTTAATATTTATATAAAATACATACATTTTTGTCACTATCATTCTGTATTAGTTGGTCAAGCATTTTAAATATAATATTTTCACTTTTCACACATATTAATTTGATATGATTGACCGTGATATTGTTTTGTTATATTATTAAAACAAATTCAAAAAATTTGAATTATATTATTTAATATCAATTATATGTGACCCTGGGCCACAAAACCAGTCATATGTGTCAATTTTAATGTAAATAAGCTTGAATAAATAAGCTTTTCATTCATGTATGGTTTGTTATGATACAACTATTTGAAAATCTGGAATCTGAGGATGCAAAAAAATCTAAATATTGAGAAAATCGCCTTTAAAGTTGTCCAAATGAAGTTCTTAGCAATGCATATTACTAATCAAAAATTAAGTTTTGATATATTTACAATAGGAAATTTACAAAATATCTTCATGGAACATGATCTTTACTTAATATCCTAATGATTTTTGGCGTAAAAGAAAAATCGATAATTTTGACCCATATTATTGGCTATTGCTACAAATATACCCCAGCGACTTATGACTGGTTTTGTGGTCCAGGGTCACAAATTATCATCTAACAACATATTATAATAGCTTTAACATGCGCTTGCATGGATATACATGCCACATTAATTAAAATAACGATATTATAATGGCTAAATGTGTAAGGGGGCCCCCTACTGATTGTTTATGTGACTTACAAAAGTTTGGCTGTCATTTCTGAATTTCAGTCACTGTTGATGAGATGTAATTGTGTGATGAGACTGGTGTCCTTTTCCCTGCCCATCGGTCACTGGCCTTTTGTTTTGCAGCTGTCTGTGTTGCTGAGTAGCAGTCAGTGTGATCGCTGGACTGACAGTGATGGACTAGCATAGAAAGCCCACGGGTGTGAAAAAAACAACCACAGAGGAAAACAGATCATACTCTCACAAACTAACCATAAACACTAAGAGAGGACACTGAAAATTGCACTTAAGCGGTCAGATATCAGAAACATGCTAAAAGGCCAGTATTCTTGCAAATGGATCCTTGTTAAAGGAAGGTTTAAATTGTTTAAATGAAGGATTCTTAATTGTTTTAGATATTGAAAATTTTGAATAGTTAATAAATAGCCCTGCATCATGTTTGATGAATGGAATCCAGAACTTGTTTCGTGCTAATTTTGGGGTGCTGATTTTGAAAATAGTGCCCATTTTGCTCAAGCACGTCAGACTTTCTCACAATATATGATTTGCTCTTAGCATTTTTGCCTTTGACAAATACAGAGTTCTGTCATGAAACTCTAGATGGCGCAGTCCGATAGGTCTAACTCAATCTGACCTAATGACATCATCATCACATGGCACAGCTGATTGGTTCTCTCCTGTATCGGTAGCCAATGAGCTCGCTGCTCAACATTCAAATATATGACTGACTAGTGGTTGCCGTAGCAGTTACAGCGTGCTTCAGAAACCCTCCACCTTCCCCAGCTCCACCTGCATAGATCTGCTACGAGGTGATTCACGTATGCTATATGGGGGTTATTTCATGCATGTTATATTTGCAGCAGCAATATTCCTTACATGCTCACACAGCAGCATGTTGTTTAAGGTGAAAAAGCCTTGTATTATCATTTAATCTGCAGAAATAAATGCCAAAGAAATGATTTCTGTCTTCCTCTGAGCCAAATTACAACTATTTGTTCAATTCTCAGCCCATTTTCACATGTATGAATGATTATGCAGAAATTCATATTTTATGCCTAGTCCTGATTTCCACTTCCTTTGCAGATTGTAAGTTAAATGATACATTAACTTATTTTTGTCCATAAAACCAAAACTTTGAGATTATTTTTTTTTTGAAAAAAAAAAATAAATAAAAAAAAATAATAATAAAATAAAATAAGTACATGTTTTTATTGATATTTTTGAATTCAGCACCCTCAAATTAGGTAATATTAAGCCTTTTTTTGCGAATCAGTTAAAATAAAACGTATATATATATTTTTTAAGATGCAGGGCTGTTATTAATTGTCAAAGCCAGTAAGCCATCACTAGAAGTAAAATAAAAAAGCGAAGCAGAAATAAAATAAAATAAAATAAAAATAATAGATTTTTTTTAGGATGCAGGGCCTGTCAAAGCCAGTAAAAATAACTAAAATTAAAATTAGATTGAGAAGCAGCCAAAAAAGAAGAAAAAAAAAACTAACCAAAATAAATATATAAATAGGCGCTGATGTGTTGACACACACAGTTTACTTTTGAAGGCTAAACCTATTAAGACAGTCTTGAGTATGATACAGTTGTAAGAGAGGGTCATACATTCAGGCAACACAAATCCCGGCTACTCATTTATTAGTGTGTGGAAAACAAAATGATTTCTCCTATAGATTTGGCATGTTGAGATTTGTTTGCCCCTCATACCCTCCATACTTTTATCTATGATGGGAAAAAATATTTTTAATAAAAATTGCATCAAAGGCTTTGATCAGAGATCATGTTCTAAGATTAAAGGCACCCAGAATTGTGAATAAACCTTCTGAAGCACAATTATTATTCATATAGGAGTACAGGATATTTCTTTGTGGCTTTTAGTGTCTCTTCAATAAAATTCTCAGGGACCAAAAATAACCCATATATCTGTCTTTCCAGACTCTATTTACCTTACCTTAGTGAACAGTGTCATTATCCATCCGTCTTCCCTTTAGATCCGGACTTTCACCAAGGCCACTTTTATGCATTTCATAAAGAAGGAAGCTGCCAGCACATTTATGTTATTATGGATGTGTTTGTGTTACTGTAGATATCAGCAAACTGTGGTTTGCAGAGCAATATATTTTATTTACAAAGCTTGTCACAAGAAGAGATAGCTGTATGTCATTTCAGTTCAGTTTCACAGTCAGTAAAACAATAGCAGCGGAAAAAAAGCCTGCAATCAACAAAAACACACAAACAAAAATGTTACTGAACAAGTTTTTTTAAAGCAAGCAAAGTAAACTGCACACATCAGGTGTCGAATAATAATAAAAGGAATGCCTAGAAATCTCTTTGTAATGAATTCTTGCATGAATTCTTGCAATCAGCTGTTGTTGTCAGTTTTGTAACATTATTATTATTATTTATTATATTTTACATAAAGCAGCTGTTTTAGAGAAAGCCATGGTCAGAATTATATTGGCACCCTAAAAAATATTATCAAAGAGGATTGTGAAAATCTGTATTGTTTATTATTCTGATATTTTATTTAAAAAAAGTAAATAAAAATAAAATAAATAAAAAAATAACTAACTTTTCAACAAAACCACATTATGAAAATATTTTTTTCTCTCTAATACACATTGGCCACAATTATTTGAAGTCCTAGAAATTATTATGAGTAAAATCTCTGAAGATCTATATTCCCATTCATATTTAATTTTTTTAGAACTCCATGGTGACTAGGAACATGAAATTATCCAGCCATGACTTTTTGTTTCACAGGAATTTAAATATGAGGAACACAAAGGCCAGATTCTCTTTGCCATCCATCACAATGAAAAAAAAAATAGTTCTGTTGTGCAGCAACCGATTGTTGAGCTTTACAAAATATGAAGTCAAACAAATAGCAAAAAACACACACACACAAAAGAGCTAAAGCCTTGGACATTTCCACCATTAGAACAATAATTAGGGAGTTCCAATTAACAAGAAATGTTACAAATCTGCCTACAGTATATTGTCTGTCTATATTGTCTTAATGCAATGTGAGGAGGATAGCTTGAGTGGCCAAAGACTCTCCAAGGATCACAGCTGGAGAATTGCAGAACATGGTTAAGTCTTGGGGTCAGAAAGCCTTATAACGGGTCGTGGTTGGATCTTCAAACAGAACAATGATCCAATAGGAGCATCAAAATCAACACAACAAATGAGTCACTGAGCTCAAAACGATGGTTCTGCCATGGCCAGCCCAGTTCCCTGACCTGAACCCTATAGAAGACTGAAGAGGAGAGAGTACCAACATGGAGCTGGGAATCTGAAGGGTCTGGAGAGATTCTGGATGAAGGAATGGTCTCTGATCTCTTGTCAGGTGTTCTCCAAACTCATGAGGAATTATAGGACAGACTCATAGCTGATAATTGGCAAAAGGAGTTTGCAAAAAGTATTGAATAAAAGGGTGCCATTAATTGTGGCCAATGAGCATTAGAGAGAAAAACAAAACCTTTCATAATGAGATTTCCCTTCCCTTCCATCTTGGTTGAAAGATTTTAAAGGGATCCCTGGGTATTAAGACATGTATAGCTTAATATAACGTAAATTATGTCTCTTATTTAAATATATAGTACAAACCCCATGAAAGATGCATGTTATTTAAAAAAATCGACATGGTTTTTGGACTATGGGGGGCGCCATTATTTTATGTGCACAATACATTCTGCGTCGATGACGTCAAATGGTTGCACTCGGTGAGCTACTGGCGCTTATTTCTATAGTTTGGCTTTTTACCGCAACACAACTCGGTGCTACGATATCATCTTTAGTCCTGATGCCTTTGAGTCGTTTAGTAGACGACAGCTACTGAAAGAGCTTACTAACGGCTGAGAAACGCTATGTCATAATAGTCCAAAATATGTATAAAACGATGTAATTTTTAAAATAACATAAATCTTTAATGGGTCTTCTACTACATATTTCAGGAAGAGACATCATTTACGTTATATTAAGCCATACAAGTCTTAATACCCAGGGATCCCTTTAAGGTTTCTTTTTTTTTAATAAAAGATCAAAATGATTAACAGTGCTGATTTATTTTCACAGGCTTCTTTGTTCATATCTACAAAGGGTACCAATAATTTTGATACACTGTATAAAGACTGGAAACATGTTAATATGACGTTAAACCTACCTAGGTTTAATTTAAGCCTCAGTTTAGTCCTGAAGTAGCTCTAGTCTTCCTCCAGGAAATCAGCCTATTAAAATTTGGACTACACTAAGTCTGAGACTATTTAAAACCATGACAGAGAAAGCAGATTTCTGTTAATTTGGTTTAAAGGGCCATTTTAGTCTAGGACTAGGATTAATCTCTGTCCGGGAAACCACCCCATAAAGTCTCTGACTTTATTAGTGATGGGGATTTTCAATTACTCTTTCTGCAGGTCACATCTTACACCAGTAGGTGGCAGCAAGTGACTGTCTTTTTAATGAGTTATTCATTAATTTAACTGATTCTTGCAAAGCGCTAATTCATTCTAGGACCAAAATAAGTGCATTTCTGTCATGACAACTTTTGGAGAGTTTAGCATGGTAATGTACATGGCAGTGTTAACATGTTTTGTCTCGGCGGAATAGATCTGCTCCACTTCTGCAGAGTAAGTACCGAGACTTGCTGCTGCCAATACATCCACAACATGCTGCTGTGAGCATGTAAGAAATACTGCTGCTGCACATATAACATATATGAAATAACCCACATGAATAACACATGAAATCACCCTGTAGCAGATCTATACAGGTGGAGCTGGGGAGGTGGAGGGTTTCTGAAGTGCGCTGCAACTGCTACAGCAAGAAATGGCCAAGTATTTGAATGTTGAGGAGTAAGCTCATTGGCTACTGATTAGGGCTGCACGATAAAGCGCATGCAATATTTAATGTGCATCTTCTCAGTAAAGCCGATTCTGTAATCAGCGGTAAATCTCCATCACGTGCGGGCTTTCACATGGAGCAGCATTTTGTAGCGTCTGGACCAATCAAACACACAATTTTTCATTTGATTTAACAAATCAGTTATTCATTAGATTAACAAATCGTCACAGTCCCCTCTCCCAATAAACTGGATGCCAGGATGTCTGCAACGACACCAGGCCCCCCCCTGGTACCCATGGCAACCACGACACCTCTGCTAGACCAGATCCATTTACGACCTAATGGCATGTTGAGAAACACCTTTCTCACTACAATTTCCATAGGAAATCCACAGTGCACAGTAAAAATTGACTCTTTTCTAATTAATTCATAGGAAAACCTTTCTTTGAATGAACACACATACCCTTCAGGTCATCGTGTATGTTGTCTTTGAGATTTTATACTGTTTTATGCAGGCTTATGATCGAAACACTCAATTTTAGTCTAGGACTAGGATTAATCTCTGTCCGGGAAACCACCCCATAAAGTCTCTGACTTTATTAGTGATGGGGATTTTCAATTACTCTTTCTGCAGGTCACATCTTACACCAGTAGGTGGCAGCAAGTGACTGTCTTTTTAATGAGTTATTCATTAATTTAACTGATTCTTGCAAAGCGCTAATTCATTCTAGGACCAAAATAAGTGCATTTCTGTCATGACAACTTTTGGAGAGTTTAGCATGGTAATGTACATGGCAGTGTTAACATGTTTTGTCTCGGCGGAATAGATCTGCTCCACTTCTGCAGAGTAAGTACCGAGACTTGCTGCTGCCAATACATCCACAACATGCTGCTGTGAGCATGTAAGAAATACTGCTGCTGCACATATAACATATATGAAATAACCCACATGAATAACACATGAAATCACCCTGTAGCAGATCTATACAGGTGGAGCTGGGGAGGTGGAGGGTTTCTGAAGTGCGCTGCAACTGCTACAGCAAGAAATGGCCAAGTATTTGAATGTTGAGGAGTAAGCTCATTGGCTACTGATTAGGGCTGCACGATAAAGCGCATGCAATATTTAATGTGCATCTTCTCAGTAAAGCCGATTCTGTAATCAGCGGTAAATCTCCATCACGTGCGGGCTTTCACATGGAGCAGCATTTTGTAGCGTCTGGACCAATCAAACACACAATTTTTCATTTGATTTAACAAATCAGTTATTCATTAGATTAACAAATCGTCACAGTCCCCTCTCCCAATAAACTGGATGCCAGGATGTCTGCAACGACACCAGGCCCCCCCCTGGTACCCATGGCAACCACGACACCTCTGCTAGACCAGATCCATTTACGACCTAATGGCATGTTGAGAAACACCTTTCTCACTACAATTTCCATAGGAAATCCACAGTGCACAGTAAAAATTGACTCTTTTCTAATTAATTCATAGGAAAACCTTTCTTTGAATGAACACACATACCCTTCAGGTCATCGTGTATGTTGTCTTTGAGATTTTATACTGTTTTATGCAGGCTTATGATCGAAACACTCA
>NW_015666542.1:228584-260120 GCF_001515625.1 Sinocyclocheilus rhinocerous
ATTTACTACACAGAGCCGTTGTTCACTGACAAGCTGCGCAAAACATGCGCAAAAAATGATCGTGGTTTTGCGCAGCTTGTCAGTGAACAACGGCTCTGTGTAGTAAATGCTGCTCCATGTGAAAGCCCGCACGTGATGGAGATTTACCGCTGATTACAGAATCGGCTTTACTGAGAAGATGCGCGTTAAATATTGCATGCGATTTATCGTGCAGCCCTACTACTGATGCGAAAGAAACCAATTAGCTGCTCCGTGTGAATCATGATGTGATTATATCAGATTGAGTTAGAGCCTATCGGCCTGCGCCATCTAGAGTTTCATGACAGAACTTTGTATTTATGAATGATTCATTTAATTATACACTCATCACTTTGTGCAAAAACACATATTCTTTCAGTAACGGCACGGCAGTTCTAGTGCTGCATTGTTTGGAACTATTTGCATTGTCGTAGAAGATAAGGTAGCTGTCAATACAAATGGCTTAATATTAACTTTTTGCTTATTAAACCATTTTATAAAAGCAATATCACACTTACAATCGTGCTTTTTCGTGAAATTCCACAAAATTTTGTTGCTGTATATGCAATCACTGCCATTATTCCGGAATAGGCTACAACACTGGAGCTCATATAATAACATATTGCTTAAAATTAGGCTATATTCCTAATTAATTTGTTAACTATATTTCTAAACATTATTTGGTAATGCAGGATTTAATGTAAACGGTTGTAGTGTCATGGCACTAATTTGAGAATTACAGATTTTTTAATCTATTTTTTAATCTAAGATTGAATATAATTTGAGACTCAGCCTTTGACAGCTGTAAGCGAAGAACAATGTCTTGAAATTGATTTTAGTAGATACTGGCAGTCAGTGCAAGAACCTGAATGGTTTTATAATGAGACAATTTCCACAATTTCCATCACTTGTTATGCACTCATTGGAAAATATGCTGATAAACCAACAAAGAAAGAGTTATCGTTGGAAATAAATGGGAGCGTCACAGATTCTTTATGCTTGATTAATCTCCAAACCATGTATTTTACCCAAGTGTTTGTATACAATTATCATGTAAGTTTAAATTTATGGTTTTGGATTTATGGATCTTTTCTAAAGCTGCAGAGTTAATTTCAAGCACTGACAATACAATACAATGAATGACAAGTTCATTTCTTAGGAGAAGCTGGTCTTATTTTCCTGGCATTCATCCATATCATAATCTTCTCCTTCAATAGTTACAGTGCCGTTGCAGGGTGGGACATCACTCAAGGTGCTGCGCACAGTAACCCTCGTCATGTTCAGAGAGCGTTTCCTTGGGACAGGATGCCATTTGTGGTGACACATTACCTCTTTAAACATCTCCCTGAAGCGGGTGGACATGAGATTGTAGAGAATCGGATTAATGGCTGAGCTTAGATAGAAGAAGACCCCAGAGATGACATGGACGTATTCATAGACCTGGAAAATCTTCATGTGTTCACTGCTCTTCTGGTCCATAAAACTCCACATGAGTCGATCGGTGTGGAACGGAGCCCAACAGATGCCAAACATGACCACTAGTACAACTGAAGAGAAAATATAAAATTTGGTCTTAAATTATGTTTAACCCAAAATATTAAGTCAAACTTCCTGTTATTTCATTTTTTTCTAGCATGTTTTCTGAACATTACCCTATTGAATATTATTCTGCATTTCGCTGTGTAAAGCCTCAGAAATGTATATGTTTTGCCTTGTCACTGATTAGATAAATACAAATATAAATTTTCACTCACTTGAAAGAGTGGTGCTGATTGCTGACACATCCAATTTAATGTTAATAACAGCCAAATTGTATATGACTAAGAGTTCTTGAAGGAAGGTGAATATTTTTCACATATTTTCCCAAACCAAATTGTATCTCAAATAAAATTTTACCCTACTACAACACCCCCCCCCATGTTATTTCATTTTTTTCTAGCATGTTTTCTGAACATTACCCTATTGAATATTATTCTGCATTTCGCTGTGTAAAGCCTCAGAAATGTATATGTTTTGCCTTGTCACTGATTAGATAAATACAAATATAAATTTTCACTCACTTGAAAGAGTGGTGCTGATTGCTGACACATCCAATTTAATGTTAATAACAGCCAAATTGTATATGACTAAGAGTTCTTGAAGGAAGGTGAATATTTTTCACATATTTTCCCAAACCAAATTGTATCTCAAATAAAATTTTACCCTACTACAACCCCCCCCCCCCACCACCCCCTTATTTAATGATTGAAATCTAATGGCTTTGTAACACTTTTAATTCAGTGCACAAAACGTTTGAGATTTTTTATAGGCTATAATGCTGGCCTATGTTTTATGTATACTTTGAGTTTGTCAGCCCCTATATACTTCGATTGTATTGAAAACAGCAGCTAAGAGAGTTTTTAAAATCTTTTGATGTGTATTTACAACGTTCAAAACAAAGACGGTAGAGTGAATGATGACGATTCTCATTTTTGAATGAACTGTTCCTTTAAGAATTTTTTTAAGACCTGCTCTATCACTTAAGTCCAGCCGCTTGAGGAGAAACTCAATTGTAAGTAAAACTAAATAAATCTAATTATACCAATTGTATTACATAATTCAAACAGTAAATGTTTTTTTGACGCTCTTTAATGTGACAGAGTTGCCTCTGTTTCGGCTGATAATCTCTTCCTCTTTACTAGTTTTAGCGCAAAATAAATAGGTAAGTGAACATCGAAAACACGTCACAACAATTCGTGACTATTTTACGTTTTGGGCAATTAATAGCGCAAATTCTACAGAGCCTCTAAAGGGACATGGTGCTGGAAAAAAATTGGGGTGAGTGGAAAAAATTCGGGGTGGGAGGAAAAAATATTTTTACTTAATTTTTTTGCGTTCCCTCGCAAAACTATTCTCTCGCAAAGATATTTGCGTTCCCTCACAAAACGTTTGCGTTCTGTCGCAAAACTTTAGCATTCTCTCGCAAAGATATTTGCATTCCCTCGCAAAACTTTTGCGTTCTTTCGCAAAACCAGTTGAGTTCGGACAAACACTTCCTGCTACTTTACAGCTAGCAGTGGTTCATAGCTCCGTATGTTCACAATTACGGAAAAGGGACATGGTGGTGGAAAAAAAATCGGCGTGTGAGAAAAAAATATTTTTCAAATGTTACGCAATTCTTTCGCAAATGTTTTGCATTCACTCGTGAACCTTTGCATTCCCTCGCAAAACTTTTGCGTTGTCTCGCAAAGATATTTGCATTCTCTCACAAAACCAGTTGAGTTCGGACAAACACTTCCTGTTTATTATACAGCTTGCAGTTGTTCGTAAAACGCTTAACATGGCTTAAAGAAGATGATAAAAAAGACCAAATATGCTATATTATATATGTATTAAAAACATGTACTGTGCACATGCAAGCCCATAATATGAGCTGAATTGCACGATAAGCATTTTCTCCCCCATAGAAAAGTGCGCTTAACATGGCTCAATATAAAAAATGATAAAAAGCCCAAATTTTATATTTTATTAAAAATATACACTATGTACAGAAAAGCTAAGCGTTTTTAATAATGTTTTGTCTACAGGGTAGAAAACACCTGAACTTGCGCATTCCGTTCTGGGCTCATCTGCTTTTCTGTGCCACATTAAGCATTTTAGAATGTCCCAAAACCATGCCTTGAACTAAGCACTGATTTCTTTATACTTGAGTCCAAGTTCAAAATAAAACTCTATGAACTGCTCCATTGTGAGCATATGGAGCTGTATGAACCACTGCAAGCTGTAAAGTAAACAGGAAGTGTTTGTCCGAACTCAACTGGTTTTGTGAGAGAATGCAAACATCTTTGCAAAAGAACGCAAAAGTTTTGCGAGAGAATGCAAAACATTTCAAAAATATTTTCCTCCCACCCCACATTTTTTCCACTCACCCCAAATTTTTTCCACCACCATGTCCCTTTAGGGGCTCCGTAGAATTCAAACCATCTCATACACATGTTTTTCAACTAATAATTTATTTTGAAAATGTGTAAAATACTTGCAAATACACTGCAAATTATTGAAATGTATGATCTCTCGTGTAATCGCCCAGTGAGTGTTTCAGCCGCGGGAAGACTTTATTTAAACAGCTTGTGACAAACCTTACATTACATTACCTCAAAATTCATTCAATGCCTATTGCTCTTTAGGTAGCTAGAAAAAAAAGTCTTCACACAGTGAGAATCATACATTGTACATATGCACTATATTAAAAAAATGTATTATATTTTTACATAGTTATTTAATGTGTTAGAATAAATCGTTAAAATCAGTTTTTTTATGACAACCTTCCTATATGTCAACAATGGTTTGGAGTATAAACCTAATAATTATATCATTAGAAAGCAGAGATTGCAGTCTATTCAGTGCATAAAACTCAAGATGTGTTTCAAAACGACTCGAAGGGTCACATAAGTTAAGAATACGCTTGCAGTGTAATATGATCTAAAACAGCCAAGGCACTGTTATACATGAGAATTCAGTTATTGGCCAGCTGGCCTACTTACACAACATTTTAGTGACCTGCCGGCGACGGGTTTTCTGCTGCTGACTGCGCACATTAGAGGAGCTGTCTTGTCCCAGACTGGCTTTTGCCTCCAGGACCTGCAACATCTTTTCGTGTTTTAGCTGCATGCCGATGAGCAAATACAACACGCTGATGGTCAACATGGGCAGGAGGAAAAACAGCAGAGTGGTGATTTGGATGATCAGGTTATACATCCAACGTGGCTTGACCAGCATGCAGGTGGCAGAGGTGGACATGGCACCTACTCCTTTCCCTTTGGGAAGAGGGAGGGTGAAGATACCATGGAGGCTGGTGTTGGGAATGGCGCACAAAACAGACACACTCCACACGCTCAAGATCACCCGCTTGGCATGGGTGCGCGTCACTACGTATTTGGCCCTGAGTGGATGGACCACAGCTATGTAGCGCTCCACGCTCAGCGCTGTTACATTCAGGATAGAGGCGAAGCAAACCGTCTCAAAGAGGAAGGTCTTAAAGTAGCAGCCACCATTGCCGAAAAGAAACGGATAGTTACTCCACATTTCGTAGAGCTCCAAAGGCATTCCCAGAAGAAGCACAAGCAGGTCTGACACCGCCAAACTGAACAGGTAGAAGTTAGTGGGCGTCCTCATGACATTTTTATGAGCAATAACGATGCACGTAAGAATGTTTCCAACCGCTCCCACCAAGAAGATGAGCAGGTAGGTGATGCACACAGGCAGAAACACTGGGGAACGTCTAGGCCCCAGATATTTCTCCAGATACTCATCTTGGTTGAGGCAAAACTCTTCCATTTCCACCTCACTGAGGTTCAACACGACACTGCTGTTGCACAGCAGATCTTGGATGCATCTTGATGCTGAGGAATCCGTGGAAGAACAGTTGGGTTTGGCAATCATTCTGGACCTAGTGAGGGAACATGAAAGGGTTGGAGACATCAGATAAGGAATATATTTGCTTGATGATGTTGACAAATGGGAAAATGAGAACCTGGATGTTTTAAAAAGCTGAAGGTCAGGCAGAAGGAACTTTGAAGAAATAATAAGGGACTGTGTGAATTTTTTTTAATTTACATTAAAATATTATACATTTTCATTGAAATATTGGTTGATTTATACACAAAGCACATAAGCTGTAGGCACCAGTTGGTCACTGTTATTATTTCACAATTCATTCCCTGAGGTGAATCTGATGAGGTTCATCTTCCATTGGCAACTCATGCAAGCAAGCAAATGAGACTATTTCTTCAAGGCTGTAATTTGCCCTAAAAAATGAAACATACTTTTATAAAGAAAAGAGGAGAAGAGATTAAATATCCTTAACAGAATATGGTATGAAATATGGTCTAGTAGAGCATAAGCTGAGGTAGATTTTTATCCCTAAGAAAATTTTAATTTTAATAGAATTTATTTAAAGATAGAGCAATTTGTTCAGTAAACCACTGTTTAATAAAAATGCTGTGCTATTAGTGGAAGTAGTAGAGGTGGTTACTGTCTTTGGCGAGTTGGAGGAATGAAATAGAATGAGATACATTTAGTTTAAGCTTGCATGATTATATTAGCATGCTCATTTCCAAGCCAAAGCGGCTGGTATACAGCCACTTTAATACATCATTTTTTAAAGAAAGAAGATGTTAGGATCAGCACATACAGTATATACTCTTGTGATTGATTATTATGCTTGTGAAAATGAAGTACACTATAGAATACTTTTAAATGTAATGTCAAATAACACAGAACAGTTAAAACTATAATTTACTTTATAATCATTTACTTGTGCTTTAGTATGGTAGTCAGTATACAGTTAAACAGTCAAAATAAGTGTACTTTAAAGCACAACAATTATTTGCAAGTACAAAATTTGAAGTACACTGTAAGTGCACATTCAATACAATTAAGCACACAAGGATATATATATACGTGTATATATATATATATATATATATATATCTACATTTCTGTCATGACAACTCTCGGAGGGATTGGCATGGAAATGTACATGACAATGTTAATGTATTTGGTCTTGGCGGAATAGATCTGCTACGCTGCTGCTGCGGCAGAGCAAGTACCGAGACTTGCTACTGCCAATACATCCACAACATGCTGCTGTGAGTATGTAGGAAATACTGCTGCTGCACATATAACATATATAAATAACCCCTATATAGCATACATGAATCACCCCGTAGCAGATCTATACAGGTGGAGCTGGGGAAGGTGAAGGGTTTCTGAAGCTAGACCTATCGGACTGCGCCATCTAGAGTTTCATGCCAGAACTCTGTATTTATATATATATACGTATACACACACACACACACACACAAGAACTAGATTGACACATTCATAAATTCAATCATGGCAACAGGCTGTATATGCAAGTACAGACAATAAAATTGTATTTATTAAAGTTCTGTCTTATTTTCCCCAAGCACTTGCATGAATCAAGAGAAAATAATGTATACTTTGTATTTCTCTATCATAATCATGAGAGACCAACAAGTGTGTCAGACATTTAAACACCACATATAATCAGAAAGAGCCCTTATTTTACACAGTTACTGAGAACAGATCAATCAGTCTGAAACCTAATTTACACACATATTCCCTGGAGCATTTCATGAAGGAAACCTCCCAAATCAATTCCCATTTCAATCATGCCACTAATATCTGACAAGACAGCTTTAAAGCGATAATAAAAAGTCTTTGAATAGATTGTCACATACACCAAATACACTATATCAACATTAACAAGAATCTTACCTTATAGTTTGGCACAATGCACAATCCACTATGTTAAAACATCAGTGACATGAAAATTAAAGCTGAAGGTTCAGAAGGTTCTCCTCAGAAGCCCTGAGCTGATGTAAAAAATGCTATTCTAGTTGAAAAGACTGATAATAAGCCCATCACACATGTTATAATGGGAGTGTTTCCTTGGTTATACAGAGAAACACAGTTACGCTCTCTCTCTCTCTTCACCCTTATTGTATGTCATGGCAAGTCTTGTTTAACCCTATACAAGCATGAGCATTCTGGTTTGGTCCCTTTTTATCTTTCATCATACTCTAACAGTGATTTAGCACATAATAATCTAATTTCATTTGTGTTACGGTACTGTCAGCAGATCTATGTTTAATTGAGCTGGATTGCCTTAATTTGAATGAGGACCTTCATCAAAATGCAGCACACCTCTGGTTTCCATGATGATAATGATTCTCAAAGATAATGAGCATCTGCTATTGTTCCCTTCATTCTTGTCTGTCTGTGACGTTATCAGTTTCAATGGCATTTAGGAAATTCAAGAAAAACGTAGCGGAAATCCGATCCTTCTTAATTATCCTAATCATATGATTCAACCGAGCTTATTCAAATCAAATGCAAAACTAGCTTGTGCGTAAAGGGGTACGATCAAACGGAAATAGAAATTATTTCATAATTTACTCACGCTGACGTCATTCCAAACATTTTTTCCAATCTTTTTGCCATTTCCATTCACATTACGAATGTCATTGATGTCCCTTCCTGACTCATTTACAGTTTAACAAGGGGCCGTTCACACAGAATGCATTTCTGCATTGCACTGAGCTGCTTTTTAATATATTGTTTTTATGTAAATATATGCTAGGCGGACATTTGACATTTTTGTCTTGCCCGTGACACATCTTTCTAAAAACACGGTGCTCAAGTTAAAAGTTGTTCAACTTTTTAAAAAAATGTGTTTTTGCTTCCACTGCACTGGTTCTTACATTTTTAAAATACAAAAACAGGCCGTTGACTCTCAGAATTAATTTTTGTGTTTCACTGCGCTGCGGCACTCAAATTAAAAATAACTTAAAAAGAAAAAAAGCATCTCGAGGCCTTGTGGTTTTCTCATTCCACTGCTCTGCGTCTGCGTTTTAAAATGCATAAGCGCGTTCTGTTCAAATGGCTCCTTAAGTAGCATTTTTGCATTTCACTGTACTACTTTTTCATTGTTTTCTATGTGCAAGATTGAATTATTTGATTGCTGCGCTTGCGTATTGCATCTTTTGCAACGTCCTGCACATGACACGTTCTAAAAATGTAGTGCTCAAGTTATAAGTTGTTAAACGTAAAAAAAAAAATGCATCTTGTCTTTTTCCATCCCTGTGTATCACATTAGTAAACACAAAAACACATTCTGTATAAATGTCCTCGTTCGTTATTCAGATATTTATTATCATCTATTTATACACTCTTAAAAATAAAGTTCTTTATTGGCATCGATGGTTCCATGAAGAACCTTGAACATCCATGGAACCTTTCAAATGCAGAAAAGGTTCTTTATAGTCGAAAAAGTTTCCACAAGGTTCTTTTGTATCTTAAAATGTTCTTCAAAATGGTTAATTTAAGGACTGTTCACTGAAAGGTTGTTTGGGGAACCAAAAATGGTTCTTCTATGGCATCACTGCAAAAACTCCCGCTTGGAGCCTTTATTTTTAAGAGTGTATAGCAAGAAGCAAGAATAAATAAAAACTGGTACCAACATAAAGAGACAAGTAGAAATGTAAACGTAGAAAAGTAGCACACTGGAATGCAAAATGCATTCTTTGTGAGTGGCCCCTAGACAATTACAATGTTCTCTGTCCTCTCACTTGGAGATAATGCAAAGGTGTGAGAATCTGAAAGTGCCCCTGATAGCCTCTATTACTCATTTAGAGTATTCAAGCTAAAGCATTAGCTGTAATTCTCCTGAACTACAATTATGTTTTATTATCTGCACTGCATATTCATATAATAGATCTGGTTTTTCTTGGTGGTTTCAACAAGATTTGTGGCAGAGTTGACCTGCCCTCCACCCATGTCTCTGAAACGGGTCCATTGAAATGACAGGATGTTGAGTGCTGCCATCTTCCTCTGGTGACAAAGACATGAAATTCATAGTTTCTGACAGAACATTAAAATAACTTTAAAAGTCAAGTCAAGTCACCTTTATTTATATAGCGCTTTTAACAATACAGATTGTGTCAAAGCAACTGAACAGCATTAATTAGGAAAATAGTGTGTCAATAATGCAAAAATGACAATAGTAAATACTAATTTTTCAGTTAAAGGCAGTTCATCATTGAATTGCAGGAATAACCAATAAAAGGAATAAAACTCAAACTGCATTAGCTGGGATGAAGGACAAAGACTTGAACTGCTAGAAACCATTAAAGATTTCATAAAGAATCAACACTCTAAAAAACTAAGGTTCCTTATTGGTTCCTCAATGGTTCCTTGAAGAACCTTTAACATCAATGGAATCTTTCCATTGCACAAAAGGCTTTATAGTGGGAAATATTTTTTAGATTACGTTCTTTTTCGCTAAGGAAAATGGTTCTTTTAAGAACCGTTCACCGTAAGGTTCTTTGGGAACCCAAAATGGTTCTTCAATGGCATTGCTGTGAAAACCTCCCTTTTGAAACCTTTATTTTTAAGCATTAAGGAACATAAAGAAATTGATGTTTTATTAGTTTTTGTTAATGTGCTACCTGGCAGCAGAACTGAGAGTCCATAAGCCGTCATGAGCAAAGATGGCAGATTCATATCATGTTGCCTATAATTTCAGGATTGTCTCTGAAGTATTTTCTCATGCTCACAGCCTAGTGTGACCAAAATGAAAGTGTAGAAAATTATTTGATAATTAGAAACAGATATGTACGTTCTTATGGAAACCAATGACTTTTAGAGGTGTACGTGACCAATGCAGGGTGTGGATGTGGCATCTTCATATACATGAATGCTTGAATAAGGTTCAAAGCGGTTTCCCTATAGACCGGTAAATTTCTCTTTACATTTCTAATTGACTGTGACCAGTGTTAATTTTGTCCCTCTAATTTCAAGCAAGCTTGCTGAGCAGTACCTAAAGCAACCTGAGCGGAAACACCTCATGTACTGACCTGAGTGTTCATTGCATATTCTATAAAGGTTTAAAGGGTTAGTTCACCCCAAAATGAAAATTCAGCGTTGTTTACGCTTAGGGTAAAGTGTGCGTATGCGTTTTGATACTCTCCAAAATGGCTGAAGACAGTAACTTGGGGGAGAAGAATTGTTGAATAAAGTCGTTATTTTTGTTTTCTTTGCGCACAAAAAGTATTCTCGTATAGCTTCGCAAAACTCAAGCTGAGCCACTGATGTCACATGGACTGTTTTACCGATGTCCTTACTACGTTTCTGGACCTGGAAACATTACAATTGCGTTGCTCTCTACAGAGGGTCAGTATGGAGCCCAGCAGGAAAAAAATTGTAGGCTTAATCGTGTGCACTATTTACTATTTCGTTCCCTCGATTTGCTAAATCGTGCACACGATTTATAAATCGAGAGAACAAATTAGTAAATTGTGTGCACTATTTAGCAAATCGAGGGAACGAATTAGCAAATTGAGGGAACAAATTAGTAAATCAAGGGAACGAATTAGTAAACCGTGCGCACAATTTAGCAAATCAAGGGAACGAATTAGTAAATTGAGGGAACAAATTAGTAAATTGTGCGCACGATTTAGCAAATTGAGGGAACGAATTAGTAAACCGTGCGCACGATTTATTTATTTTTTCTTGCATGTCATGTGCGGGCTCCGTAGGTCAGAGAGCTCTCAGATTTCATCAAAAATATCTTAATTTGTGTTCCGAAGATGAACGAAGGTCTCACGGGTTTGGAATGACATGATGGTGAGTAATTAATGACAGAATTTTAATTCTGGGGTGAACTAACCCTTTAAAACTATCTAACAAAAAGTTCACATTTTGTTAGCAACCCTTTTTGTTTGCAAACACACATATTTGTGGAGAACTGGCTGTGGCTGAACAGAACACCCTCTGCAATTAATTGTTAATGTTTCAAAATTCCAATATCTTGTACAATTAAATAAATTTTTTCTGAAGCGACACACCAGTGGCAAATCAGAGAGATGTGACCTCCTCAATCAAATACTGATATACAGTATATGGCTGTAATATTTAATGGTTGTGATTATGCTCTTATTAATTGTAATGGCAGTTACAAGCAAAGAATTATCACAGAAAATGTACACAAGTGCACAAGTCGAAAAGGCCACTTTTTATTTTTTATTCTTTTTGAAAACAGCAGACATGCAGATAATTTGCTGGGAACACAGTGATATAAATTAACTGATTTGATCCAGGAGAAATTGTAATGCTACAGTCTCTATTCTGCTGTCTTCAGGGTTTCAAATAGTGTTTCAAAAACAAAAAAGGCAGCAAATTCACCTGTTAGATTTTTTTTCTCTCTCTCATCTTAGCACTGAATAGTTAATTGTATCGCCACTGACTCATCTCGTTCATTGTCATTTCAGTGGAACCGTGATTTCTAAAGGCATTCACAACGAAGTTGCTGTTTGCCATTGTCTTTCATTCTGTCTAGAAGGGTGCAGCATACAGTACATAAGCAACAGCAGAAACTAATTGCATGCATTAACCTAATGTATCAGTACAAAGAAATATTTCATTCTCTGAAAACATTAGTGAGTCATTGCTCATCCTCAAGTCAGTCACATCCAAAAAAGTGATAATAATAGTTAGAACTGTGAGTTGTCAGTATCTTAGTGAAAAAAGTAGGGGAAATCCAATTGCCTGGATGATATAAAGAAGACAAGGGGGCCAAATAGGGAACAAAATACCGGACCTTAAGGTACACCTTTGGTTGGTTCATGTTACAGAAATGTCTCTTCCAAGATGTTGTGTATATTAGGAGGACAAGGGGGCTGAATAGTAAACCTTGAGGTACACCACTGGTTGGTTCATGTGACAGAAGGGTCTCCTCTGTGATATTGTATATATTAAGACCAGGGGGCCAAATACCAAACTTTGCGATACACCATTGATTGGTTCATGTTAGGGCTGCACGATAAATCGCATGCGATATTTAACGCGCATCTTATCAGTAAAACCGGTTCTGTAATCAGCGGTAAACCATGAACCAATGAACCAACTAACATGAACCAGTCAATGGTGTATCGCAAAGTTTGGTATTTGGCCCCCTGGTCTTAATATATAAGGGGAAGTTGTGGCCTAATGGTTAGAGAGTCGGACTCATAACCCCACTTTTTAAACCTCCATCACGTGCGTGCTTTCACATTGAGCAGCATTAACAGAGCCGTTGTTCACTGACGAGCTGCGCAAAACCACGTTCATATTCGCGCGATTTTTTGCGCAGCTCGTCAGTGAACAACGGCTCTGTGTAGTTAATGCTGCTCAATGTGAAAGCACGCACGTGATGGAGATTTACCATTGATAACAGAACCGGCTTTCTGACAAGATGCGCGTTAAATATCGCATGCGATTTATCGTGCAGCCCTAGCTCATGTGAAGTGTCTGCTCCAAGATGTTGGATATATTAATATCCAAATACTGAACCCTGAAGTGCACCATTATTTGTTTCATGTGATAGAAGGGTCTCCTCTATGTATTTATTAAGAGGAAGAGGGGGCCAAATACAGAACCTTGAGGTACTTCATTGGTTGGTTCATGTGACAGAAGGGTTCTCTACCAAGATGTTGTGAATATTTAGAAGACGAGGGGACCATATAATTGTGAAATAAAATCTTTATCTGTGATATAAGTTCTTAGGTAGTGACACATATTGTCATGTTTATAGTTTATAGTGTTTTTTCCGCTTATAGCTAACTAACATTTAGGTTATGTTTTGTAGCTTATCTAATATGTAGAAGATAAGTTATCTACATTATGCATAATAAAACTATAATACACATGATCTAATCCTAATGAAGTCTTGATCATGAGAAGACCTGATTCTGCAAACTAACAAATAAGTGGCTATTCAGAATAATAAGAATATAAATGAATGCCATGGCATTAGGTTTAATCTCTGCTGGAGTTAAGGGGTCAATACAAACCTGTTAATTAAAAGATGGTGTTCAAATTTGGGCCATGTAGTGTCCATTTTTTTAATTTATTTTTTTAAGAACAGGCTATTGTTTGTTTAGATTCTTTAGTGAATATACAACGTTTGCGCAATGATACTGATAATGAAGCAAAGTTAAAGGTAATTGATTAACAAAAGGCTGCATACCAGTGGAGGTTAAGTTATTAATATGAGGCATAAATGTTATGTATGCTGCACTCTGAAAGCTATTTGCTGTTAGTTACCATATATTAGAATTTGAAAACAGTTCCTTTGGTCTGAAGGGTTGTATAATGTCTGCAAAGCTATCTTTCAAAAAGCATGTGACAATGGATTTAACAGTTTAGCATTGATTAAAATTAAGCTTAGTTTATGGGATTTCCAGCAGTGAAGTATACATGTTTGTAAAAAGTTTGTCCCCAGATAGTGGGATTATAATGATTTTATTGTTCACTGGCGAGTCACTGAGGTCGTAACAGATGGAAATACATAATTAATAGGCATTGCCTTAATGCATAAATGAATCTGTGTCAGTTTTCCTGTCATGACACCTACAGAGATTTTCACAATCCAATGAATTATGAATACAGAAAAAAACATGTCAAAATGAATTCATCAACCTAAACTGCAACCAAAAGGTGAGTCAGAAGCATGCATATTAGTAAACATACTGTTATTTGCTATTTAACACAGGGTTTCAGAACAGTAATTCTAGCAAGAAAGACATGCATAAATGCAAATAAATAATGCTAACTATATTATTGTAAATAGTTTATGGCATATACTATTTTCATATATTTTGCCAGGAAGGCTGTAGGAAAGCATTTTGTAAGATCTTAACACATTCTGAAAATGTAATGGGAAAAGAAAACGGTTGCAGTCACCAGTCTTGAAAAGCATACACCCTCGACTACACTATTAATTTTTTTCTTGTTGAAGGTCTCGAGAGCTGCTTTTGTGGAAACAAAACATTTAAATGTGCATTTTCCATTCCTCGCAGAAAGGGTTTTGCTAGGAAAAAGGGCATTGTTCACATACCAATTCATTGTAACATTTACATCAATTTCAGCATGTTGAAAGCCCTCAGGCAAACTAAAAAGCTTCTACTTTTAGATACGCAAGCTGCTAATACTGATTCAATATGAATAGAGAATTCCATGAAAAGGAGAAAAAAAGTCTAAAATATTTTTTCTACGTGTTTTTCTATTTGCCTGTCTTAATGTCGAGAGCCCAGTCTTGAAAAGCATACACCCTCGACTATTTATTTTTTTCTTGTTGAAGGTCTCGAGAGCTGCTTTTGTGGAAACAAAACATTTAAATGTGCATTTTCCATTCCTCGCAGAAAGGGTTTTGCTAGGAAAAAGGGCATTGTTCACATACCAATTCATTGTAACATTTACATCAATTTCAGCATGTTGAAAGCCCTCAGGCAAACTAAAAAGCTTCTACTTTTAGATACGCAAGCTGCTAATACTGATTCAATATGAATAGAGAATTCCACGAAAAGGAGAAAAAAAGTCTAAAATATTTTTTCTACGTGTTTTTCTATTTGCCTGTCTTAATGTCGAGAGCTCTTTGAGTTCTACAGATCAATGCTTTAAAAAACATCAAGAGGAATGACATTTATTCAATTAGCAAATGCAAGTGACTTATATAAGGAACACAACAAGCAATTTGTAATAATATTAATAGTGCACAATAAGTAACACACAATGCCTAGTTTAAAATAGGAGCAATTAGTATACACAAGCTAAAGTGCAGGTGAATGCAAAAAAGAAGAGAAAGAATAATAAGATGTTTTCATATGTATGTATGTATGTATAAATAAATAAAGTCACATTAACACTGGCCGTATCAGGCCATATCAAGTTAAAATGTCAGTTCATCAATGTCAGTTCCAAAACAGTGGACCAATCAGAAGACCCCAGAGGTGGGGCAAGCATTTTGTTTACAGCAGTAAGTTAGCATGGCAACTGTTTTATTTGACGGGAACATGGCGGAGGAGGCATTCTGCACTGTACTTTTTTAAAAAACATTCCTGCTCACTGTGTCTCATGTTTTTAGACTATTTTTTTGTTCATTCCAATGCGCTACTTTTCCATTACTTTTTTAACATGCGCTAGACGGACGTGTAGGACCGTTGCGCTCGCATCTTTTGCAGCATCTCGCACATGAGTGCTGCGTTTTTATTAGGCCATGTCACATGATGTCAAGTTAAAAGAATTTAAACTTTTATACACAGTACCACTCATCAATGTCAGTTCCAAAACAGAGGGGCCAATTAGAAGACCCTGGAGGCGGGGCAAGCATTGTAAGCTTTTGTTTATAGTAGCAAGTTGAGGGCAACATGGAGGCATGGAGGCACTCATATGCTGCGTCCCAATTGGCAAACTATCCATCCTAAATAGTATTCAATATGAGAATTAGTGTGCACACTCTAACGGCTAATATTGCCCACAATCCACTGTGCTTTGAACATGCATAAAATGTGTTAAAGGGGTCCTATTATGCTTTTTCACTTTTTCAACTTTAGTTAGTCTGTAATGTTGCTGTTTGAGCATAAAAAAGATCTGCAAAGTTACAAAGCTCAAAGTCCAATTCAAAAGGAGATATTTTATTTAACAGAAATCACTTTTCAAAAACTACAACGAACGACTCGTTTGGACTACAACGCACATTTTCCGGGATTTGTGATATCACAAAGATCGACGAATGGGACGAGACCTGGTTGAGCTGCACTAAAGAAGGCAAGCAACGAGTGTTATCACTATGTCGGAGACACGCTAGCTTTCCCAAGGCAGACAAACTTAGAGTGGTTACAATCATCCGGGTTTAAATCGAGCTCAAATTGATTTGATTTTGACACAATATTTACACTGAAGCTCGCAGGCGGCTATGGTAAGAGGCAGGATATTTCCCGACCAGGCGCCGAGTGCTGCCAATCACAACACACAAGGCTCAATTCTTGCACCGCTCTTGTTTAGCCTGTATATGCTCCCACTAAGTCAAATAATGAGAAAGAAGGACCCCTTTAAAAAAATACAGACATGGCGGATATGTGAGACCAATGGACAGGCAGAGAAATGAGTTTGAGTAATAAATAATATCTAACCTGATGAAAAAAAAAAGTTATCTGAGTGATATTTCATCTGTAACAACACTACTGTGAACACTGTGAACTTTTATAAAGATATGTTTGATCATTAACTTTTAAATGCCTCATTGCAGGTCTGCTAATTCTCATGCATTCAGCGTGAGAGTCGCGCAATTGACACATTTCTCAGGCTACACGTCCATTTTCTCACACACACCAAGTTGAAAATGTAACAATGGGATATTGGCGAAACAGATTTGGTAAACGTTCCGGTGTGTATTTGTGTTTGCGCTCTGGAGAACATCAAATGTTTCTATTTAGAATGTGCTTTGTAGCATTGAGCAATGTAGCCAATCACAAACATATCTGTTGATTCTTGAACATCTGTGACTGGTGTGTTTTGAGTTTGAGCTCCGTCAAGTTAATTCTTTGTCGTCTAATTTTCTATTTTAAAATCAATTTTATACACCATCATTTTCGTTTATATAACGTGTGAATATATCCCCTATCGTAAAGTAGCTAAATCTCGCAATTCTCTCACTTGTACATTGCTATTCTTATTGTGGTAAAAAGTTAATAGTTTTGTAGCTCTGCAGCAGTTATATTTCATAATTTTATGATAGAAATGCAGTACCATCATGACAAAACTACTAGGCATGTCCAGATTTCAGACAAAACTTTGCTGAGAGGTGTTATCTATCTATCTATCTATCTATCTATATATTTATCTATCTACACTGAACAAAATTATAAACGCAACACTTTTGTTTTTGCCCCCATTTGTTCATCCACCTCACAGGTGTGGCATATCAAGATGCTGATTAGACAGCATGATTATTGATTGGGTGTGCCTTAGGCTGGCCACAATAAAGAACTTTACCTCATGTAAACGCAATACTTCAATTTAAATAATGCGATTAAACTCATAATCGCAGCAAGCATAATCGTATTAACATAGGTGGCATTCGCCGATTTTAATCGAAATATACAGGCATGTAAACACCTTAATCGCAGTATTCTCATCCAGAAATGGCGAGTAGAACGCAACGGCAGCGTAGGCAAACGAATTGCCATCACATTTCTATGGCACCGAAAAAGTATGGAATACAACCATACAAACGTGTTTTGCATTAAAACAGCGGCCAGTAACACACCTGCTCTTTCTGAGTCCATCATTTGTGCTGTGCAGTGGGGTATGTGAATAATGGCAGTAAAAAATTAACCACAATTCTTAGTGAATAATAAGAATAATGTAAATTGCATGTAAACGGGAGTGAAGAGCTTTGCTCTTGACATGTAAACATCATAATGCGATTAAGTCCTTTTACTCTCATGATAGTCCCGTGACTGGCAGATCAATTTACCTCTTCATTGCTCTCCAATACGGTAGGAAATTAAACAAAATGTGTATGATGTTTACTGTGACAAGATGATTGACTGGGCAGTCTAAACGGTGACAGAATGTACGTAACTGAGCAACAGAGCGGTCCTTTAAAGATGCAGTTATGATGAAGTAGTATTTCCCAAAGTTTGCATAACATTCCTTCAAGCAATTATCAAAACTTGTTTCTCGAAAAAAAGAGCCTGATATTCTTTATCTGTTCTGCTGTATGGCTATTTTCTGTTATTTCCATTATTGCATCTCAAAAAGTCCTCAAGTCTTAGGCCCAAGCCCATTTCTACCCCTTACACTTACCTGAAAGAGAATGTGTCTTTCTCTTCCCCTTGTTTAATTTACTTCATAAACAGTGATTTTATCCTCTCGTTGCTGGAAATGTAGCAATTCAGTATTTAAACTATTATTATTAATAAAAGTTGCGGGGCAGTGTTGACAAGTTTCTTTGCTGTTGGGTGTGTGAGCTGTGCCATCTCTTGATATATATATATATATATATATATATGTATGTGTGTGTGTGTGTGTGTGTGTGTGTAAGCAGCGCATTTATATATAATTAAAGGCTCTAATGCACACCAGTATAGGTGTGTGTATTGTAGGAGCTAGACAATGTATGATGACGTGTAACGGTCGGTTAGTGGTGTCCCATTTCTTTGGGGAATATTTTCACCCCTACCCCTTGACACTCTGTTTCAAGGGACAAGGGGAAGAGTTAGGCGTAGGGGTAGGTGAAGGGATTGGGCCTTAAAGTTGTGTGTAATAGTTACATACCATTTTTGTGTAGTGAATTTGAATGCAGGCCTATGCATGTCTGAAATATTCTTCCACAACCAGGCTTTTCACTATCAGCATTAAAGTCCTCATTGCAGTTTATTTCTGCTCAACTGCCTTTTTAGACACGAAGAAACATCATTTGATTTGCTTTTGTTTTTACATAACATCTAGAGGTGGAGTAATTTGAAATACATAATATAATTATAGATTAGTGCAGAAAAAGATGCATCCAAATAATTCTGTGAAATTTCCCACTTCTGACCAGTCACACGGTAAAGAAATCTGTGTGCAATCTTGCGAAGCACTTCCTGTAAAGACAGATTGATTGTAGCCCTTTCCAGTTCTGTGTGCAATATACGTCAAACAGTCAGTGGATGGACTGAGACTAGATGGAATGAAGACAAACATTTTGGGATCTGCAGTGACATTTCTCAGATAGGCTTGTCAATGTCCATCAGGATGATGGTGAGAGAAGGTCTTTGTTGAATGGGACCGCAAGCCCAGAGGCACAGATTTATGGCCAAGTACCTGGAAGTCGAGACCTTGTGTCCACATGGACAACCATACACGTGTCTCAAATAATGCAGAGTGGATTAAACAGAATTAAAACAGACGAGAGATGTTGCCTTTTCTTTATAAAGGAACTTTGTGTCCTAACTTAATGCGATCCAATAAGATTCCAGCGGCAAGCAATTTATCTGTCCACAACAAATGCAACAGAATCAACTGGACGTGACAATATACACTGAACAAAATTATAAACGCAACACTTTTGTTTTTGCCCCCATTCAGTATAATTTTGTTCAGTATACAATTTCAACATTATTCTCAGTTACTGACAGCTACAATATTTATATTGAAATTCACTTGTGTTGTTACGCAGACTTGAGAGTTTGAATGTTCTGGTTTACTTTAAGTTATTTTCAAGATCTGAGGTAAATTATCCATTGTCGCTTTCATTATGGCTGTTAAAGTTACCAACACTTAAACTCGACTGAAACCATTTTATTACTACACAAAACTCAGTCAGTACATAAACCTCTATGTAAAAAAAGTAATTGCAACTTTTTGTCTCACAATCGTGATTTTACATCTTGCAATTTGGACTTTTTTTTTTCAGAATTGCGTGATATAAATTTCCAGTTGCGAATTATATAGTCAGAATTGTAGGAAATCAAATTGCAATTGTGAGAAATTAAGTCAGAATGGCTAGATATAAACTAGCAATTGTGACTTTTTTCTCGCAATTCTGACTTTTTTCTTTACCTCCATTGTTCAAATCATTCGGCACGGTCGTCTGTGTGTGACATCACGTCCAATACAAACACGCCCCATAGTATAGTCCCGCCCCTCACATTGATTGACAGCTTTCCGTGTAGACATCGGAAATTCAAATGCAAAAGGAATTGCGATTCCATTTGAGTTTTGGCAGGTTACATGCAGGATGCAGAGAGAGTGAAAAAGCAAACGTGGTAATTAATATTGCTATTTAAATATGACAGGCTTATAACTCGTAAGACATGGGAAATACACTTTTTTGTTTGAAATTTGGCAGTCACTGTGTGTTCGTGAAAGTGAAAATGCAAACGGTAATGCAAGATTTGCAATTGCGCTTGGATTATAGTGCTATAAAACGATTAATCGCGATTAATCGCATCCAAAATAAAAGTTTTTGTTTGCATAATATATGGGTGTGTACTGTGTATATTTATTATGTATATATAAATACACACATACAATATATATTTTGAAAATATTTACATGTATATATTTATATTAATATAATTTATATTATATATAAATATATTTAATATATAAACATAACATATTTTTCTTAAATATATACATGCATGTATGTATATTTATATATGCATAATAAATATACACAATACACACACACACATATTATGTAAACAAAAACTTTTAATTTGGATGCGATTAATCGCGATTAATCGTTTGACAGCACTAATTATGTCACAATTTATATGGAAAACACACTTGAAAGTACAATTTGCAATTCCTTTTGAAAACTGTCTGGAATATCCTTCCATACTAAATGAAGTACTGCGCTCATCTGATATTTAATTATGATTTGAATATACCGTGTATCCATTGATGTTAATTAAATGAGTTTAATTAAAACATTATTTCTCTCATGCTTGCATTCTTACATTTAAAATTGTCCAGATGATCAAAATCACCAGGGATTATGGTCCATCGTTTTAAATCATCCAATAACTGCTGAAGAGCATTATGCAATATATCGTCTCTGTGGAGAAATATTTCAAATGAACAAGGAAAATGAATTACAGCTAGGAATAAATTAAACCATTAATCAAATGCATTTAAAGTAAAACTTTTGACACTTATACTGCTTTGCAGATACACTCCCCCCCCCACCAAATTCCCCATTTCACCCATGCATCATGTGTGTTGGGTTGATAATTTGTTTTACACAACACATCTAAATGATGACAGTAGCTGTTTCACCCATTGATTTTTTTAGTTTGAGGTCTTGCAAACAGGAAATTATATAAACCAGGCCGAGATGTAGTAGACCAAATAATGAAAAGACAAACTTGTGAATATCTTTTATATTTTTGTTGTGTATATTCTCTAGTTTGTATCAGTGTAGCATAAGTTGTGTTTAGCAGTGTTTAGTGTAAGCTGTGGATGAAATAGGTGACTTGTCAGGCATCTAAAAAGGACAAATCATGAACCATCAAACACAACACAGAACCTTTGCAGCAAAGTGACAGTAAATCTCAGTATTCACCCTGAAGAGAGACTGTTTCCACAAAAACTGACCACAGAGATCTTCACAAAGCCAACATCCATGAAAGAGCTTTATCTGGTAAAACTTTAATTATAGACACCAATGTTAAAATGCAAAAAAACAATATGGTGTCATGATCATGAAACATTGACAGCTGGAGCACCAAGATGAACTTCATGGAAGCTGTATTAAAAGCAAGGGATGGTAAAACACCTTAATAAAGAAATATTGCTGATATAAATGAGTAATATTTTTGTAGTATAATATTTGAAATATCACACTGTAGACCTATATATCTATGTAATTATATACAATAAAATTGACAACTTGCATGAAGAAAAAACAAATCATGCAGTATTCATTTCACCATAAAGGTAAGATTTGTGCATGTGAGCCTTGCAGGCTGTATCTGCACAATCACAGGATGCTGAGCCTCATGAGCGCTTCTGAAGTATATAACGTTTCCCTTTTGACATACAGAGCTGCTGTTTCGCTTGCACGCCGCTGGCAACTCTTCCTCTGTTCAGAAGTCGCGTGTGCCTGCCGCCAACTCATTTCCCTTCACGAACCTGTAAGACCCGCTTTGGCCTACTCAGCTGAGCATGCTGGAGAGAGAGAAAATAATTCACTTATTAACACATTAAACTATGCTACAGATCATGTTGCCTCCTCTGTGTTTTTCCTGTATAATTGGCAAACAACATAGTTACGAGTTTTGTAATATAGTCATGTTCAGACTAAGGGGGTAAAAAAAAAAGCCTGTTCTCGTTGCGGTATAAAACCATAACCTTGTACCCTCAATACTGTGCCTCAAAACCCACAACAATATGCACAGTCAGTGGATATAAGAAAGCTAAAGAAAATTGTTTAATCAGCATTGCTGTCACTGCCTTTTAGATTATATCTTTTTTTGTTTGTTTTGCATTAAATATAAAAAGTGCGGCTCAGAGAATCTGACTAAAATGACCACACATTTACAAAATAATGCCACCAAACGACACTTTTGCTGACAGCTTAGGAGGTCTACGGAGAAAACTATCTATAGCTTTCTCATTCATCTTGTTTGGCCAGTGTAGCACCCCCTCATGAACATTTTTACTACAAATAAAACCAACAAACCATGGCTACCATGGTAACCACAAATTAACCATGGTTTTGCTACACTAACCATAGTTTAACCGTGGTATTTGTAGTAAAACTGTGGTTATACAAATGGTAATCAATAAGCCAAAAAAAAAAAAAACTTTTACCGTAATAAAACCATGATTAATTGTCGTAAAGGCCCATTGGTTGTGGTTGCTCATGGCACCCAAGAGATCAAGGTTTGGCTGGTTAGCATGACAATGTTAGCCCCTGCTGGTAGATTCTGTAACTACACCAAAAACTGGTCACAGAAAGCATCTTTCAGAGATGTAAAATGTAACGTAGCAGGCTATTTATAAGTTTAAGAGATTACAAAATGACATTTCAAATAAAACGACTTGCTTGTACAGGAGAATTTCAAAATCCAAGACCGAAAACAAAAACACAAGTTTGGTTATATGGATGATGGAAATATACGCTGCGTCTTTATATGTTGTTTAAATAACCGTGTCGTATTACAAGGAGTCAGTACAAATCACAGCTGGTGTTAAGAAAACGTTAGAGCTTTAAATGACATTTATGAGGGGAATCATGGCTGCAAACTGAACACATGGAATAATAATAATACACACTTAAATACAACCTAACTTAAAACCATAATTAACAACAATTATAGCCTAATAAACCCACATGAAAAAATACTATAGTGATTTATAGTAAATACTATAGAGTTTTTGAACCATACTATAGTAAAGTACTTGAATTAATTTGTTGTGGTAATTCTATAGTTGCTGTGGTAACATAACAACTATAGTAATATAAACAAATTACTTCACCCAATACTGTACTGCGTTTTCTACAACTATATGGTATATTATACTACAATACACTACAGTTTACTGTAGAAAAATATAAAGTATACTACAGTAATCATTACAGTTTATCAGTTCACTAATGCTACAGTATGCTGTAGCATTCATTAACAAAGTGTTGTAAACACTATAATATATACAGTATAATGCACTTTACTATAGTATAGTTCAAAAACACTATAGCATTTACTATAAATTACAATAGTATTGTGAGTCTTTATTAAAGTTTAGAGCATAAATGACATAAAATGGTATAAAATGACATAACGAACCACCGAATCGTTTTTAAACGGTTGTTTGAACTGAATCATTCAAACGAACCGATTAGCGCAAACGAGTCACATGTTAATGAGCTAACTGAATCACCAGCGTACTTCTGTTTTGTGACGTAATGACGTTCCACACGTCGGCGACCGCAGCTTCGAATCCCCATTACACTGAGCAGTCCAGCAACAATACTCAGCAAGGTACTATTGTATTTTGAGCTTTATTCCCAATCCGTTATCCGGTTTATAATTTGTTATTATAAATCTCTTTGCATGCAATCGCCGCTCGACTCCAAAAACCAAGTGTGCACATGAAGCGAGACTTTCCATGAATTTCATGCATGAGAATATTAATGCTTAAAGTGTAATTTGATAATTTACACGACAGTTTGTTAAACCCGACGACGTCGCATTGTTTATTTGTAATAGTTTTAAAACTTGTTGATTCATCTTAGCTCATTGTTTATTTTTTGATATTATTTGTAGTGCAAACAACATTTGTTAAAGGAATAGTTCACCTAGAAATAACAATTCTGACATTTACATAATGTTGTAAATATCCTTATCTGTATTTTGTTTTCCAATGGGTGCACTATTCATTTTACCTCTTTTAGTAAAAAAAGCTTGCACCATATAGTGATTTCTGATCAATGTATTGCTTCTGTTATGAATTGATACACCGATAACCACTGTTTTCCATCCTCAGCCATGTCAACAAAAGCATCAAAGCCAAATCTCTGCCATTCCCAGGTTACTGAGATTATCAAGCGACTCTATGGCTGGACCGTGTCCGTCATTCGCCCGTTGCCCAGTTATGATGATCAGAACTTTTACGTGGCCCCCAGTGAGGGTGGAGAATATGTGCTGAAGGTTATGAACTCTGCAGACAGTCACAACATCACGCTTATTGAGCTGCAGACTCACGCCATGAACTTCTTACACCAGAGGCCTTCCTGCCCAGACCGCTTTGCCCACTCTGACTGGCAAACTCATGAGCCTGGAAGAATTTGGTATGAAAAACTGTCAGTTATTAATTTCATTAAATATTAAATCCTAAAATGCAGCAAGACGTGATGGTTAGTGGTTTGAAATGCCTGTTAAAGGTGAGTAAACAATGACAGATCTCAGAAGGGTGTATACATGGATTTATATTGTAACTCATACTAATTAACACATTTATTGATTTTTTTTTCTTTTTTGTGCTATTACAGATTGTGGTTTTGGCCCGCAGAAATATTTAGTGCGTTTACTTACCTACCTGCCTGGCACTACCGTAGCCAAAATTACCTGCAGTCCTCAGATCTTGTATGATGTTGGGAAAATGGCCGCCACATTGGATACAGTTTTACTGCAAGTAAAATCTCTGATTCCATTTATTAAGGAAAACTACACCAATAACCACTGTTTTCCATCCTCAGCCATGTCAACAAAAGCATCAAAGCCAAATCTCAGCCATTCCCAGGTTACTGAGATTATCAAGCGACTCTATGGCTGGACCGTGTCCGTCATTCGCCCGTTGCCCAGTTATGATGATCAGAACTTTTACGTGGCCCCCAGTGAGGGTGGAGAATATGTGCTGAAGGTTATGAACTCTGCAGACAGTCACAACATCACGCTTATTGAGCTGCAGACTCACGCCATGAACTTCTTACACCAAAGAGGCCTTCCTGCCCAGACCGCTTTGCCCACTCTGACTGGCAAACTCATGAGCCTGGAAGAATTTGGTATGAAAAACTGTCAGTTATTAATTTCATTAAATATTAAATCCTAAAATGCAGCAAGACGTGATGGTTAGTGGTTTGAAATGCCTGTTAAAGGTGAGTAAACAATGACAGATTTCTCAGAAGGGTGTATGGAGAACACTGAATGGATTTATATTGTAACTCAAATGCTAATTAACATTTTTTGTGTGTGTGTGTGTGTGCTATCACAGATTGTGGTTTTGGCCTGCAGACATATTTAGTGCATTTACTTACCTACCTTCCTGGCACTACCGTAGCCAAAATTACCTGCAGTCCTCAGATCTTGTATGATGTTGGGAAAATGGCCGCCACATTGGATACAGTTTTACTGCAAGTAAAATCTCTGATTCCATTTATTAAGGAAAACTTAAACCTAGGGCTGGACAATAATTCAATATCAATATGTATCGCGATATAATTATTTTCTAAAACACACCAAGAATAAAAACTATGACGATAATAACTATATTAATGTCCATAGCAATGGACAGTAATGTCTGGGCTGTTTTTCCCAAAATCATTGTAGGCCAAAGTAGATCATAGAAACAGCCAAGTTCAATCAGTGTGAATTATCTTAGAAATACATGTTGTTGTTGTTGTTGTGTACTAATAATTGAATGTTCTTGCAGCATGCGCTTTAAAGCCAGATGTATTTTGATTGACTGTCAGTGCTTTTTTTTTGTGTGTGCATCTGCTGAAAAAAGTAGTTGTGAAAAGGATTCTAACTATTGTTTTTACACGTCTTTATAGTTACTATGTGGACGATTTTTAAAACTTTGGTTATAGTTAAGGGTGTGCAGTATTGACGAAAAATTATATCCCAACATTTATTGGAATTTTTCCAATAATGATAAATAAACAATATTTTGCTGAGTGTGTTTTTGTGCTGGTACCTTGGCTGGTTTAGGCCTGTCATGGATAAATAAACATGACTCTAAAATTGCCAGTAGGTGGCAGCAAGTCCCCGTCTGAATGAGTGATTCATTGAATCATTCATTCAGACGATTCGTTTAAAAAGGCTGATTTATTTAGAAACAAAGCAAGTGATTTATGAATGGACCACTGAATCATTGACTCAAATGATTTGTTCAAAAACAGATTCATTCAGGAACAAAAAACTTGCTCCGGCTTTGTTTGGAACAATTTTCGTTGGCCAAACAGACAATAATGTGTCTAAAATGTAAAACACTTAATATTAACTTATTATTTGTTGAACTGTTGTATAAAATTAATATCACATTTGCGATCGCCCTCACACGCTAATATTTAGGAAAATTGCGCTGATGTTTGTTTGATATTACTAAAATATATAATACAAAAACAAAAACACACACAGTGATACATTTTTCTTTCATTACTTTACTTGAATTATAAGAGCAATCTAACTGCATTCTACTAGGCTTTATTACGCTGTAAATGCTTTTGGGCTGTCAAGATGTTTCTTTGATATAGTCAACAATTACGATATTATCGCAGACGCCAAATATCACCCAGCCCTAGTTACAGTTATAGTTCTTGCTGTGAATAGGCCTTAAACATTTTTTTCCCCCCAAATGTTTCCCATATTATTGCTTGTATTTAGGCATTTGTTTGGTTATGTTGCTTTTTCTCATAAAGATGGAGCATCCAAACATCAACGTCCTTCAGAGAGAAGATTTTATATGGAATCTCGCCAGCGTTCCTCTCTTAAACCAGTATATTCATGTGATGGATGGGGATCCTGTACAAAAGGTTGTTAAAGCCGTTCTGGAGCAGTACCAGATCCAAGTCGTGCCAAAACTACCATTGTTTCGCAAGTGTAAGATGTTATTTTCATTTCGGTGTCAACACTTCTGTGTCAGCGTGTTCTTTTTTAAACATTTTTATTGCATTGCAGGCATTAACCATGGAGACTTTAATGACCACAATCTCTTGGTGAATCCCGATGGACCTACAAAGTACAAGATCTCTGGGATCCTTGATTTTGGAGACATGAGCTGTGGGTATTTCGTCTTTGAGCTGGCCATCACCATCATGTACATGATGATTGAGAATCCCAATCCGGTAGACGTCGGAGGGCCAGTGGTGGCGGGGTGGGAAAGCGTTTTTCCTCTCAATGAGGCAGAAAGAGACTCGCTCTATTTGCTGGTTCTCTGTCGGTTCTGCCAGTCCCTGGTTCTGGCCCGACACGCAGTGATCCAGCAGCCAGAGAATGAGGAGTACTTGATGATCACCGCCAGGACAGGGGTGCGCCATCTCTGTCGTCTTTGGGAGCTGGGTAAAGAGGAAGTGGAAAGAATATGGTTCCAGAGTGCTGCACAGTTTGGCCAACCTTGACTTGAGAAACTGCATGCTCAAAAAGTATATGCAATAAACTGGGATGCATTGAATATATAGTTCACCCAAAAATATAAATTTTAATAACTTGAAATAATGAAAGTCAATGGCGACTGGGACTGTCAAGCCCCAAAATGTCAAAAGAGCATCATAAAAGTGGTCCAAAAGTACTTTGATTTTAAAATCATATGACAATGAATTG
This sequence comes from Sinocyclocheilus rhinocerous, assembly GCF_001515625.1. Lineage (NCBI taxonomy): Eukaryota > Metazoa > Chordata > Actinopteri > Cypriniformes > Cyprinidae > Sinocyclocheilus > Sinocyclocheilus rhinocerous. Next base: position 256,526 of record NW_015666542.1, read on the forward strand.
CCATGTCTTAAGCCACACAACTTTTGACGTTAATTTTGGAACTTTGGTTAATAATAAGTTAATAATTACGCAAAATCTTGGTTTGTTCCTCACAAATCTCTTTGATGGCTCCAGCAGACTCTGACTATATGAATACCTTTATTGTCATTTATAAAACGGATAGTTCCGGTCCTTGATTCTGATTGGCTGAGCCGCGTTCGAAGCTGTTGTAAATTACACTACAAACATACACCTTTGTTTACTTCTGTGTTGCTCGGCAACAACTTTGTTGAAACCACAACTGTTTCTGAGGAACTACACTGTTTGGTGGAAGAATACTGTTTTTATTAATATCATTGCACTTTATTTGCTCTGTTTTATTCTGTGAAACCTAACTACATATATGGAATAACCATTTTATAAAAGCAATAAGCCCCGTGAAGCCGTGGTTTACAGTGAATTTATAACAGCTAACTCTGCTTCGCGTCGTGCCTAACAACGCCCCTTAGCTGTTATAAATTCACTGTAAACCACGGCTTCACGGGGCTTATTGCTTTATTTTACACTTGCATTCAAAATTGCACAATAGTGCACATGAGATATGGATCGCTTTTATGATATTTTCATAGTGCTTTCGGATCTTGAAATTCCCAGTAAACCTAAAAAATTATCCTATTTTGTTGCACAGAAGATATAATTTTGAAGTAAAATAAAACTAATCTACTTTGATGTCAAAAATAAGTATTAAGAATTAGTATTAAATTAAATTATTAATGTGTAAATAGGCATGAGATGCAATGGCTACCATACAGTATATCCCAAGAATTAATGTAGGTTTATACTTGATGATCCTTAAATTTTTTAAGTTGCACAAAAGTAATTACTAACACTAATACCAAGAATGCCATAATATCCTTAAAGCAGCAGAGGGGATTTTATTACTGGAAAGTTCATTCAGGAGGTCTTAAATCATAAAACCAATTTTTGTTATCAAACGTGATTTTGTTTGTTTAATGTATTTTGCGTCTTTAACCTTAATTGGTGCTTTTATTGGTATTGCACTATGCATTGTATATCATATAGAGATGGAATGTGACGAAAGGTCCTATAAACTTTTATGGGCTGATCTTACAGCACATGAATAAACAAACCGCCGACTGCAGCGTTTTATCTGGTTTGTCAAAGGTCTTTTTTTTTACTGCATGGATCAGGTATTATTGAGAGGTCATAGTTTAGTTCATACTGAAAAGTGCACTTTTCAAGCAGAACATTAAGCAAAAAGAGCAGCAACAACAAAATATTTGGAATCTGGTTGACCAATGAAATTACAAAAACCTAAACAATATTCTTCCTTGTTGATGACTCTTTAATACAGAACCTATGAAAACAACAACAACAACAACGGTCTTAAAGCCCTCAAAGCCATTTTTTTTTTGGTAATATTTATTTTTGGCATTTTTATTTTGATAGGACAGTATAGCAGTGACAGGAAGCAAAGTAGGAGAGCGAAAGGGGGGGGATCGGGAAAGGTCCACGAGCTGGGACTCGAACTCGGGACGCCCAGAGCGCAGCGGCACTATATGTCGGCGCACTGCCCACTAGGCTATTGGCGTCGACTTTCAAAGCCATTTTAATGGGTTACTAAGGATATACTGAAAAAATGTTTCATACTAAAAGTTGCTTTGGATAAAAAGTGTCTGCCTGTCAAATCTCTGTAAATGGAATTAAATACACCGACCAATCAAGCGTACAAATGAAATGTGTTATGCCAAACATCACAGATGTTATTGTCCAGATGTCGGCCTAATTTAAAAACCACTCTTGTCTCTGCATAGGTCTCATGTGGAGGGGTCAAGTAATTTTGTTTAATATCATGTAACTAAATACTGAACCAATTACCTTAGAAACATTCAGGCCTAGTGCTTTAAAGCCATTTCATGCTGATCAGATACCAAGAAGAACTTCACAAGCAACAATCCTTCAGTAAAAGCAAGCATATGGGTTAGAGTGTACAGTATTATTTCAACAATGCAATTCATTTTCACATTCTGTTGCCTCTATTTGTACAGTATTTGTGATAAAGTGCACCTAATGTCACTCAGTCACTTTATATTGTGCCAAAGAAACTGGTGCCTCAATGTTCTCCTGTCGTTTGCTTGCCTTTGAACTGAAAAGTGAGCAGATGGCATGGAGGAAACGTGTACTGCCATATCACATAACATGTGATCATATACATGTGAATGTTATTTATATTAGCCAGTTGACATGTCAATAAAAAATGTGAGATGCAGTATATATTTGATATGCAGTGTTGGGAAGGTTAGCCTACTTTGGAAATGTAACAGATTTCCAGGTTACAGATTACAAGTTACCCGATTTAACATGTAATAAGTAGTGTAACTATTTCAATTACTTTATTAATGTAACATTAAATTTGATTACTTTTCTAAATTTACATAAAAAAAAATAATTAAAAAAATCGAAATTTTTCTAAACTGTTAATCATTTTCAAACATTTAAACCAGGCTCAAGCACTGCAAGCACTGCAAAAAATTGTCAAGACGAACTTAAGTGATGACACCAGTTTTGGTAAGTATAATACATTTCAGTTAAGATGCAGTAAGTGTAATGCTCACAACCAAAGAAAATAAAATGATATGAATAAAGCTTCAGAATGCATGCAGTATGTATGTTCTACCACTAGATAGCGCCGCTACCACAGAAAACTAAATTGATTCAACACCGTTTCACAAACATTAGGAAGGATCGTCTCTACTCTTATTATTGGCTTGCTGTGATTTTCATGTGGTTAACAGAAACTGTAGTAGACAGTCTATTTATCTATCGTGGAAATTTGGTGAATTATGTGATGTATAATAAAACAGGAAACTTAAAACAGTTTCCAACGTTTCTAGGGCTGCCTATCAATCAATTTTCTTCTCCGTTATAAGGAAAAACACATATGTCAGACAGCTGGTTCAAAATATTTATAATGCACGGCCAAATTTAAAGCATGCTGATATTCACACATCACCAGGGGTGCCTTAAGATAACCAAAGGCCCCTGGGCTACAGCATTACAGCAGGCCCCCCGACCCCAAAAAAACTCTTTTTTTTTTTTTTTTTTTAAGCTTCCTAACACTTATTTGTCAAATTTCGTTTTTTGTCTTGTTTATATGCCAGTTAACATTCACAACACTGTTCTGCGTAAAATGTGAATATAAGCGAATATGCAAATTCACTCTTTGCCACAAGGTGGCGCTTGTGGAACAGCAGAATTATATAGCCGTTACATAAAGTAAACACTAAGTTATTACGGGCATTATATGGAGGTAATATGAAAGGAAAATGCCATCAAAACTTTCTTGGCTGAAATGTGAGTTTACAGGTATGATTTAAACACCATAAATCACAGAAAATAGGAATTATTCATCATCAGTAGATCAAAACAACATGGCATGTTGGCATAAATGTGGGTTATTTGGTGATTGCTAACTGCTTTTTTATTTTGAAACATGACGTGCTCAAGTTTAATTAGTTAAATCACAGCCCTATAAAGTTTAATGATCACATTTAAGCAATAGGACAATTCCTATTTTTCCATCCCCAGATTTAAA
>NW_015666542.1:260406-261219 GCF_001515625.1 Sinocyclocheilus rhinocerous
CGCGTACACTTTGCTTATTACACACACAGGGATGCGCAGCAGCACACAAACATTTTTAATAATGAAAAATTAAAGGATTGAAATGTAAAAGATTATCATTGTGTACATAAATATAAACATGCCTAATTGCCATAATGGATAGTCTTTGCATGTTTCAGAATTTCGCGCACGAGCAGATCCGTTTCCTTGCTAGAGAAGCGTTCCGTTTTTCCGCTTGTAAATTGCGTCATGTAAATAGCGAATCCGCCATGGCGTGAGCGAAACTGGCTTTTAAAGGGAATGGGAGATGAGACTCTAACTGGTTTATGGCACGTTACGCCCAAAACCCATTACTCATTAACAGGGGCGCCTTAAGATAACCAAAGGCCCCTGGGCTACAGCATTACAGTAGGCCCGCTGACCCCAGAAAACCTCTTTTTCTTTTTTTTTAAGCTTCCTAACACTTATTTGTCAAATTTCGTTTTTTGTCTTTTTAATATGCCAGTTAAGATTCACAACACTGTTCTGCGTAAAATGTGAATATAAGTGAATATGCAAATTCACTCTTTGCCACAAGGTGGCGCTTGTGGAACAGCAGAATTATATAGCCGTTACATAAAGTAAACACTAAGTTATTACGGGCATTATATGGAGGTAATATGAAAGGAAAATGCCATCAAAACTTTCTTGGCTGAAATGTGAGTTTACAGGTATGATTTAAACACCATAAATCACACAAGCTATTAATTATTCATCATCAGTAGATCAAAACAACATGGCATGTTGGCATAAATGTGGGTTATTTGGTGATTGCTAACTGCGTTTTTAATTTGA
>NW_015666542.1:261359-265042 GCF_001515625.1 Sinocyclocheilus rhinocerous
TTTATTTTGAAACATGACGTGCTCACGTTTAATTACTTAAATCACAGCCGTATAAAGTTTAATGATCACATTTAAGCAATAGGACAATTCCTATTTTTCCATCCCCGGATTTAAAATTGAGACCTTGAAGCAGCACTTTCTATGGAGCACAAATTACATCCAAGCAAGTTACTGAACTCTCACTGTATGACGCTACAGCACGTTGTCCGGTCCAGTTCCTTTCACACAGCAGTGTTGTGTTTCTGTTAATCTGTGTGTGGACATAAAGATACTCTCGTGCTGCGCGGTTATTTACTAGCGAATGCATTGTACATTCCGCTTACAGTATATCATGGAACACGTGGAACATACCAACTATACAAACTGTGTGGGGGGAACCTAAACTGAGCCATTCACTATATAGGCTACTACAACCAGGGTGTCGCTGAAAATGAGTGTGTGAGTTTGTTTACAGAACGCTGTTGTCACTGCTGCAAACTATACAAATAGTATAGATACAAACATATAAATAATAACCCTAACCCTAACCCTAACCTAACCTTAAAAAAATATAATTTCCCTGCAGCCAGTGGGCCCCTTTTCCAGTGTAGGCCCCTTGGCTTCAGCCCCTTGAAGCCTGTGCATTAATGCGCCCCTGCACATCACAATGGTTTCATAAAACGTTTAAACAATTTGATATTGAGTAGATTTCGATTTTAGACAATAGATATATAGGCCTACTTTGTCTGTTTCTGCTCCGCCAGCCAAATTAGTTCCAAACGAAGCCAAAGAATCAACCAGACTCTCCAAACAACGCACAACAACAGCAGGGCTTCGATCTTTCCGCAATAAATCCGTATTTTTGAACAAATTTGAGTAATACTTTTAAACTATACGATTTTAACTGTTTTTCCATGCGCCACATTTAATGGAGATATCCGACAAAAGCCCAAAATTCGATGCTCATTTCTTGTGTGTGAGACTTCAAAGACGCGATCTGAGAGAAGCAGACGCCCGATATTTAATAGGTTAAATACCTATTCTAGTTAATACCTACGAGACCTGTGTGCAAATATATTATTGGATGGCAATAGTCTATAATATGTAGGCTATATAGGACTAATAATATGTATTATAGTGTGAAATGTGTTTGGGTGTAACTGACCTGGGGTGCGTTTCCCAAAAGCAACTATGGTCGCAAGTTCCGTCGTTACCAATAGAGTTCAGTGGAACTAACGACTATAGTTAGCTAACGACTGAATGACATGATTCTCCGGTTTGCTCACGGCAGTTCTTGGTTTTTCGCTCAGGGGTAAAAACTGCAGAAAGGCTCACTAAAATCCCCTCTATTAAGGGACAAACTGACAGTTTTCCTGGAACGCGCAAAAACAGATGAGAGGGCGGGAAAAAGTAGTTAAACCAAGACCGTTGGAACGACACTCAGCGAATCAAATTCGAGAATATTTCTCTTTTCAGAAGAGGTTTGTAAAAGTAGACAACCTTATAACTGTCTTAATTTAAAGACAGGAAACAAAACTTCGTACCACCTGCATTGTACATCTGTTTTCGTCTTCTGAGAATACAGAAAGTTTCTAATCATGCTGCTGCAATACTGATGGTTGAGTTAATAATTCAGAATCATAAAGTCTTTGATCCGCAACAGCTCAGTAATCGTCTCTGGAACACTCAGAAGTGAGAATGCTAAAGAGATATTGAAAGTCTTGATACATAAACCCTCTCCTGTCTAGTAAATCCTCTTGACATTTGAAAATGCTACACCATCAGCAATCATGCTGTGGAATGGAAGAATGCGTTCGCTGTCAGCATTGTGTCACGATTAAATTATCAATGCAGTTTTGTGAGCTAGAAATCCAACATGCATCCTTTTTTGAAGTTTTCTTTTCTAACAAAAATCCTTGGTCTTATTGTGAATAATTGCTTACTTACAAAACGTAATCTGTTACTGATTCCAAATTACAGTAATGTAATCCACTACATTACACATTTTTGGTAATATAATTTTTTTATATATTACTTTTTGATTACTTTTGACTTAACTCGTTTATCATATTGATTTAATTAGGATAATCTTGTACCATATTGATGTAAAAATACAAAGAGAAAGAAAATATTACATTTGTTGTAATTACAACATGAAGTGCATTAAACATTACATTACATTATGTCAAGGTTTCCCAAACTGGGGTTCGTGAAGGAACTGCAGGCGGTTTGTGACTTTAATGAAAAGCTAATAATGAATTCAATAAAAATAAAAAAAATCACTTTAAAGTAACAACAATTAAAACAAACACTTACTATAAAGTTTGGGAATCCCTTCATTAAATACAAATACGAAATAATGTGAATTTGTGTGTTTTAATATGTTTGAAAGACAAAAACCTTCAAAAAACATAGTAATACATGGGTAAATAACCAACTGAGTGATCATTCAAATAAACATTAATCAATCAATAAATAATTAATAATTTGATAAATTATGAATAATTTGATATTGAGGGAAAGTAATCATGTAATCAATGAAAAAGTAACTGTAGTCGGATTACAAGTTTTTAAAAAAAATGTATTATAATCTAATTACAAGTACTTAATTTTTGGAATCTGATTACGTAATTCAGATTACATGCAATCAGATACTACCCAGCACTGATTCTTTCATCAATAATCCAATCCAAAGCAAATTAAATCCAGTCCTGGCCTATATTTAATTTTTCAGTTGAATATCCTGTTTCATTTGGAAATGCATCACATTGGGTTGCGAATCGCATTTCACATTTTTAATATAATAAATACCACCTGATTTGTTATTTTGTTAGCTGATGCAGTGGTATTCATATATTTCATGTGCTTGGGTGTCCAGATACTGTAGCAGGGCATTGCGAGAAGCATGATTGTACCTATATTGAAAATAATTGTGGGAAATACTGTGAAGGACACAAAGACACTGCTAAAATGGATCCACTTACCCTCCATTTGCTGGGGCACAGCGGGTCTTTGCATCTAACAGTGACGTGGCACAAATGATCCCAGTGCCAGATCACAAATGCCTCTGTTTTGATATATTGAAACTATTATTGACTGTACAATCTGGGACGTCCTGCTTAGAGCCAGATTGCAGCTGGCAGGCCAGAGCTATTATGAACTCCCAAATGAGTACCGGCCGTGGCTCAGAGGAGGCTGAAGACTTGAGTTAAAACATGATGAGGACAGATATTGGACGCTTGGACAATTGCCTATTCCTTGTGCACTCTGGAGCCAAAGGACCGTTCCTGCCGGGATGGGAATGACCAATCATTAAATGGACAAAGTACAGAGACCTAATAGCGTTGATCCACAAAAAACTTGGAGTTTCGAGTGTTATTAAAAAAATAATATGTGAAATATTTGCTGTAAGGAAATGGCCAAATTGTAAACAAAAGAGAAGGAAAAGGCTAATTGAATGACTGAACACACTTTACATGCCGTCATGACGTATTCCCTTTCTGCTCTCTGAGGATGATTTTATTAGTAATTTCATCAGTTACACAGACTTTTCTTCAGTTTCATTGCTTAAAGTGACTCACAAGATATAATGATATTTAGTTATTTTTTTTCTTTAAAACAAATTAAAGCATTAAAAACACTACAATGTAAAAAAAGTAAATGATTAATTTTATTATATATATACAGTATATATATATATATAT
>NW_015666542.1:265220-267489 GCF_001515625.1 Sinocyclocheilus rhinocerous
GTTGAATGATGATGGAACATTATTTCACCTATATTTTGACATTTTGTTTTTACAAAAGTTATTTGAAACATATAGACACTTGCATTTAATTGATTTGCTATGTGTATAAAATCAGTTTTGTAAATTTAATTTGATGCAGACACTAAACATTGACATCTGGACCCAGTAAGTTTCAGATATTATATATATATATATATATATATATATATCATTATGCCTTTTTTGGACCCGGTGAGGAGAAATTCATTAAATTTTTACATTTAAATTTTAAATATAAGGAAAAAATGAAGAGTTCAGATAAAAAAACATCTAAGTGCCGTCTGAAATGTTCTTCTAAAATGAGCATTTTTCTCAGGCTCTCATGTGTAGGTTCAGTCATTTCACTTTAATGGCAGTTAATAGATTATTTTCATTGCCATTAAAGTGAAATAACTTAGAAATATAGGAGCCTGAGAGAAATGCTAATTTTAGAAGAAAATTTCAGACGGCACATAGAGGCTTTTTCATTCCGAACTCTTGAAATATAAAGAGTCAAATATAAAGAGAGAAATGTTTTTCTTAAAAAGTGTTAACATTTGTTTATTTAAAAAATTTTTTTTTTACAACAGAAAATCACTGGGAGAAGCAGAAACCAAGCTCCAACAAAGCTCGACTTTAGTGTTTTTATGCATGCAATGATCTGTCCAGTACAATTTGCAATATTAGTGGGAAACTTGGTCTTGTGCTAAGTAACGCAAAAGTAGAAAATCATAATATGGGAACTGGACGATTCTGCTTGTGTGTTTTGTGGCACCCATAATTAGAGGAAACCGCTGAAAGCTGAACTGAGCTGTATCCAGTACAGAGGATTGGACACATTATTTCCAGGTGTCTCGGTGTGAGCTGTGAAATACATTAGAGCTGTAAGACAAGGGAAATAACGTTTATTGGGGTGTATGAAGTGGACTATGACCAGAAAGCATCACGCTTCACAACACAGCTCCTGCCCTCCTCTGTTTTATATCATGCCAATCATGCACATCATCCTAATAAAATCACATTCCACACGAAAAATGATGTTTCTGAACTGTCAGTTTTTACATTCTTCATATCAAGTTTTCACCACAGTTTAATATTCAATATAAATCTTGTTAAAACTGAATAGCTTTCGTAAAGCTTTCATTTAGATTTTCAGGGTGCAAAAGTCATATTTGCTTTCACATTATAAAAATGAACAAAGTCAGCTCAAATCATGCATTTTATAGGAAGTGCACATTATTTGTGTAAAGTAGTAAAACCATGGATAAAACGAGAAAGAAGGGTTGATGAACTAAACTGTCCTTTTTTGTGATATATTTATTTATATATGTTTTATGTAATAATTTTTGCATTATTAAATAATTATATTTTACACATTACAATAATATATCCTTTAACTACTTTTTACACATTACTTTTAACACATTAATTGTTATATCAAAGTTACATCGTTTTAAATATATTTTTAAATATATATTTATTTATGTAAATATATTTGTATTAAATTTAAAGACCTGAATGCAAAAGTGTGGGGTAAAATGTATCAAACCAATAAGAAAAGGCCCCTATAGGCAAAATTTGTCACCATATGCAAATACTTTTGATATAGCAAGATATTAAGCAATACTCAAGTACATAATTATTCACAATAACCTCTTCTGAAAATTGTATGACGATTATCTGTTGATCAGTTTTTGCTATTTTCTAACGCTTGCAACAACTAGAAGCAGCCATTGTGAAAGAAGTGTGCTTAATTGTATTGAATGTGCACTTGTAGTGTACTTTAAATTATATAGCTAATAATATATTATATTAAACTCCACTTGCAGATAATAATGAAAAGGACACTCAAAGTAACTCTATGTAGTTTTGGAGCCTCCTATTCTTAAGCGAGTGGAATTCACTGTCGTAATTTCAGTGGATCGCTGTACACTTGCATTTGTTGCTGCTGTAAAGCGATCCGCTCTATTTGCGGAATTCTGTTCCCGCTCTTCAAAACGTTACTTATAAAACAGATAGTTCCGGTGCTTGATTCTGATTGGCTGAGCCGCGTTCGAAGCTGTTGTAAATTACTCTACAAACATACACCTTTGTTTACATTTGTCTGTTGCTTGGCAACCACTTTATCGCAACCACAACTGTTTCTGAGGAACTACATTGTTTGGTGGAAGAATACTGTTTTTATTAATATCACTACACTTTATTTGCTCTGTTTTATTCTGTGAAACCTTACTACGTATATGGAATAACC
>NW_015666542.1:267601-279125 GCF_001515625.1 Sinocyclocheilus rhinocerous
CCCCCTTAGCTGTTATAAATTCACTGTAAACCACGGCTTCACGGGGCTTATTGCTTTTATATCCACCTCATTTTTCAACGCCGTTTTCTGTCAATGTGCGAGACTTCCGGTTCATTAGCCGCTATAGGGAAATAACGAGAGAAATAACAAAGTGCAATAAACGGTAAAATGGTTTGCACTACAAACCAGTGTGTTCATAATTAAGATAATACATTAAAATAATATGGTAAGACACACCAGTTTGAAATATCAAGCCGCAAAACGAGCTGTTTTGTACAGCTAAAAATAGCTGGAAGCAGATGAGACCGGAAGCCAGACACATTAAATTTACAAATGGCCGAGCCCGCTCTTATGGGAAAAATAAGGTGGAAGCCGTTCGCCTTATTATTAGTCAGAACTATTTTTAACGTGATGTTTTAAGGCAAAACAAACGGAAGTGCACAAGTTTGTTTGAAAACATTACATTCGGTTCACACTTAGCCTAAGTATAATCTTTTAAAGTAGCCTATATTATTTCCATTATAAGTTGGCCTACTCTTTTTTTTTTTTAAAGTATGCTATAAATGTACTTCTTTTTCACAAGGGAGGATATATGCTTCATTGCCAGGATATGTATTATTAGGCGTACTTACAGTATACGTTTCATCAGAGTCACATGTATGGAAATGATTACATTTTCATGTCATTGTCTTTTGGTGTTGAAGTTGGGGCTCCTCCTCAAGCAGTTTGCGGGGTTCACAAAGTGAGACTCCTAAAACAGGGCGGTTAGTCATTGTGTCTGTTATTTGTAATGCGTTTATGAGTGAGATGTGAAGCCGGTTCAGACAATAGCTGGTTTCTGTGAGCCCTTCACACTCCCTGAGCGTCCAGAGGCGCTAACAGACTGATGGCCATCTATTGTTCTAGCGCTGAATTGGAGGAAGAATCACAATCCTCATGTTTTCTTTTTTTCCTCCACTGTACATCCGTTCCTCCCTTTTTTGCCTGATTTTATTCTTCCCTGATTTTATTACAGCCTGCACAGGTTAATTTCTCCGACACTCATTACTTTAGTAAAACATTTGAAAATGTTTTCCTTGTGTCACTTCCAACTTGCTGTCTCCAGTTGGTTTTCAACCAAAAAAATTTGGGTTGCACGCTTTGTTCATACAGTTAAATACAGTTTTATGAAAAAAAAAAAAAAAAGAGACACTGTATACTTAAGAAAAAAAAACTTTTTATTATGTCTTCATTCATTTTTATTTGTATTTTTAAAATGCCTTTTACAGATACATTTTACTATTTTACCTCGTCTCAAACCCAAAATGTAAATATTAAAGTATGTAAATTCATCATTAAAATATCTTATTAAAAAAATTATAATATCTAAACAAACCATTTCAATATTTATCAATATAATTATTTATATATTATAATTATTTTTTTAAACTTGTGCCCCAATGAAAGTTTTTTTTTTCCGAAAGTTAGTGTACTTTTTTACCAAGGACAGAACAGTGTCAGTGAAAAGCATGAGATAAAATCATCTTAAATGTGAAAAAAGAAATTATTTTTTATTGTATGTCATTTCCAATCAAGCAGTACATTTTCAGAAAAAAAGTGTGAAAATATATAATTGTGTGTATTTTAGGATACACAAGATGCTAGTTATGAAATACAAATGCTAGCTTAGAAAGACAAAGGAGTGTCATTTTAATCCAGAAATGCTTCCAATGTCAAATTTCCACATAAATCATTTCCACAACTGAATGCTACATGATAAAACACAATATAGGATTTAAAATTTGGTGAAAATTGTTGTTCATGACTTTCAAAAAATTACCAAAATGACATAACTCTTCAACAACAATCTCTCTGACTTTTGAAAGTTGTCTCAAAGATCTAAGACTTTTTCTATGTACACAAAAGGCCTATTTCTCTCAAATATTGTTCACAAATCTGTCTAAATCTGTGTTAGTGAGCACTTCTCCTTTGCCGAGATAATCCATCCACCAAGATGACGTTTTTTTTTATTTTTTTATTCAACAACCAATGGCAAAAGAAACCTACATCATAGGTTATTTAAAACAGAGCAATACAGCATTGGGTTTTTATGTCTATTGTTTCAGACTCAGTCCACTAAGTGGCAGTGTCACAACACGATTGACGTGTTAAAGCAGCATAGTACCTCAGGATACCTTGGAGAGGATCCGTCATTTTTGCCAGCACATACCACAGGCTGTTAGGAACAATTTGTAATAACATTCATGTCTGACTGAAAGGAAGTGAACCTAATGAAGTGTCTGACAGTAAAACATGATCCGTCGCAGTTCAAGACATTTAGAGGGCGAATCTCATGAAAACATGTCCAGGTCACTTTTTCCCCCCCCCACAAAATCAGAAAAAAAAAAGGTCTATATAACTAAAAATACTAAGATTACAGAGCCCTGCAAATGACATGCAAAAAATGTGTTCATTTAAATTTTGTTAAATCAAATTTAACTACAGTGAAGGATGGTTTACCTAAATTAAGGGAAGAAATTAATAAGTTGTAGGAATAAATTATTAATTTGTGGGCACAGTAGTATAGGCTCTGCACTAAAATGCTTGCTTGCAGGTGAATTATTCGTTCGAAATAGTTTGAATAGGGTTAGGATGGTAAGCAATGCTGATGTAGATGACTTGAAGGAGAGAGCATGTAGATATCTAGCGTTTGTCTGTGAGTTTTTGTGCGTGTACATTGGGGTGAGGGGAGAACTTCCAGATGTGGTGTGGGCAAATTGCCTGTTGGGACCAAAACACAGGAACTTCCTCTGACAGCAGAGATTAATCAAAACCCGGGGAATCTTTTCATGAAACGCACAGAAAGACAGCGAGAAAGCAGAATTTCCCCTCCCTTCTAAAAAATGCAACGTATGGGAAAGCTCACACTTTGACCATTGAAATACACTTTAACTGCTTTTGTTGCTCATGCGATTTGTCATGCTTTGTCTTAGGCTGATGTGTGAATGATGAATTTGGCCTCAACTATTCTCCCAAATGATTATTTTGATTTTCACATTTTCTTTATCTCCAGCTTCCCATTGATAAGCCAACAACCAAATATTCTATCGCCATGGGAACATTTTAAGTAACAAGGCCACTTGCTTTTCTATGGATGCCAGAGCTTGCTTTTTAGAATTTGAACATGTGACTGATGTGTGGGTTACTTGGGTCAAACCCCTACTACATCTAATTTAATAATGTAAGAACTTACCAAACATATTTCTGGTTTGAAAACCTAGACAAAAACTGTCTCCCACTTTAGGTTATATCATGTTACTGCTGTTTTAGTTTTTGAAACATTGGTCTACCTATTCATATATGTATAAATTAACAATGTTTTGAAATCTTTACAGTATTTGAGGAATACAAACTAGCTTTCCAAATTCTAACATTAAGAGACTCATTAGGGTCACTCTGTGTAATGGTAATGTTTCTAGTTTGATGAAGTGATTTTTTTCGTCTGTTTGTCTGATTTTTTCTTCTGTATTTAAACATTAATGAGTTGAACAATTTCATGCTAAATAGTCCATACTTAAAATGTAGTAAGATAATTATGCCCTCAGAAAGGTGACAGTGTGGACAGTAACAGGGTTGACAGTACATTTAAATTAAATTATGTGATCTCTAACTAAAATAACATGCTCAATTTCACTGGAAAACTATCAGCGCTTTCCACCCTGTTACCTTTCTGAAGTCATAATTACAACAAATATTTATTCAGTTTAAAATTGTATAATTATATTTTGTTGTGAGATATGAGCAGAAAAGTAACAGGTTTGACAGTTTTACTGTGAAATTGCACTGGTTATTTTTAGTTTCAGCTTGCATAACGCAACTTAACTGTAAAACTGTCAACCCTGTTACAACCAACCTGTTTTTTTTTAAAGTAATCACAAAAAATACTAAATTCAATTCATGTAGTTTCAAATTGCTCAATTTGTTGTGATATATGCCTTCAGAAAGGTTACAGTGTGGACAGTAACAGGGTTGACAGTACATTTAGATTAAATTATGTGATCTCTAACTAAAATAACATGCTCAGTGTCACTAGAAAACTATCAGCGCTTTCCACCCTGTTACCTTTCTGAAGTCATAATTACAACAAATATTTATTCAGTTTAAAATTGTATAATTATATTTTGTTGTGAGATATGACCAGAAAAGTAACAGGTTTGACAGTTTTACAGTGAAATTGCACTGGTTATTTTAGTTTGAGCTTGCATAACTCAACTTAACTGTAAAACTGTCAACCCTGTTACAACCAACCTGTTATTTAAAAAAAAAGTAATTACAAAAAATGCTAAATTAAATTCATGTAGTTTCAAATTGCTCAATTTGTTGTGATATATGCCTTCAGAAAGGTAACAGTGTGGACAGTAACAGGGTTGACAGTTTTACAGTTAAATTGAATTATGCCATCTCGAACTAAACAAAAACAGTTTAACTGGAAAGCTATGAACCATGTTACTTTTCACCCTTTTATCTTTCTAAAGTCATAATTATGTCACATATTAAAACTGCTTCATTTAGTTTGAAATTTCACCTGTTACATCCATCCTGTTATTTTTTAAAGTAATTTCAACAAATACTAAATTCAATTCATTTAGTCTGAAATGGCACAATTTGTTGTGATATATGCCTTCAGAAAGGTAACAGTGTGGACAGTAACAGGGTTGACACTTTTACAGTTAAATTGAATTATGCCATCTCAAACTAAAATAAATAAATAAATAAATAATTCAGAGATTTAATGCTGGTATTTCTGCATATATCCACTCTTTAATTATCAGTTGTTTCTTGCTCACAAAAGTTCTCATCAACTCGCAAAAGTTGTCATCAGCTATTCTTTGTGAACATTTTCACACACATGCACATGAGGGACACATATAGCATATGCTATGTAGAAGGACCAAGAAGGCATTAACTGTAATATTACACTTCAAGGTTCAATCTTGTAAATATTCAATAGCAAGTTTCTCCAAGGTTTGTACTGGAATGTCACTGATTGTTATGACAGCAGCTTAAGTTTCTGAATAACCAAAAAAATATCAGCTCTATAAGATAAAAAGTATTTGTACTTACAGTCAGGAAGCCACATTTGGTTTCATGCATGTAATAAGCTAACAGACGTGAGTAATTTGTTTCATTTTGTGCTGCAATTAGGGGCCATGCAACACAACCGGTGCAAAAGACCAGTTTGCGTTGTTTACTGGCGTTGCTCTGCAAATACAAACATCTGCACTTAAATACAACAAAATGCTTTCGTCTAATCAGAGTTACAAAAGAGATAATCGGAATCACATGAAAATGTAAAATATTGTTGTACAGTGCAAATCGCTTTTAATTACAATTACAATATACTGTGGGATTTAATTGATTAAATTGGTGGGCTTATAACAAGTTTTGATTGTTTCATTTTTTGTGCCTTAACTCTTCGAGACTTTGTATATTAATATTCAGACTCCTGGGGTTATTTACTTAGCAACAAGGACATTAAATATAGACCAACTAATAACTGATACAATTTTTAAAAAGCTTAATAGGTTATTTTAATTATGGAGAGGAACCATCCTCCCTTTTAAAATCATATTCATTTATGACCTACATCATGACAGCATGTTCATCTCATATCAACTCATATTAAAATGTAAAAGTTATTAATGCTAAAAAATGTAAATATGTCTTTAATTTTTTAATCAGTTAAATTTGCATTTGACCCCACAAGTGGAAAAATCTATATATTTGCATAAATGCAACAATAATTTACATGATAAACTTGAATATTTTACATGCTGTATAGGAACTTTTTAACATGATAAACAACAAAGACAAGTTAAAAAGAAAATTGGCACTGGTTTGTATAAAGTAGGCTTTAAAGATGAAGTATTTTCTGCTTGTTGTAGGACCACCACATAACTCAAAACAAGCAAACTCAGTTGCACATGTCATGTCCATGTAATATGACCAAGCAGAGCTGAAACTGGACTGCTTTACTCCCAGAGGACATATCCTGGGCTTCACAGCGAAGAGGCCCAGGTCAGAGGTGATGGACGTGGGATTACTTTAGCACAACTGCTTTGCTAACATTTGTTTACTTGACTTTTGACCACTAATGCTTTGTGGCACTATAAGGGATTTGCAAATTTGATGAATTTGGCCTGGCTGTTTTAGTACAGTTTGCGCTCATTAGTATTCATAGGTATTTGTGCGTAATGTTTACATTTGCATTTTTGGGCTATAGATTTATGGTGGAACACACTATGTAGATGTTTTCATAGCATCTAAAACAACTTTAGAACTTTAGCTTTAGAAACAACAACATTTATATTAAATTATATTTGTGAGTGGTTAAACGCTGGTGGAAAAGGTGTCTTCAGCTGCTTTTTGAAAGTTGTGATGGTTTCAGCAGTTAAGGTGGAGTTCAGGACGAAGCATACATTTGAATTGTTCTCTAGGAACGACCCTGCTGGCTAGTTCCTAGAACTAAGTGCCTAGAACTACGCAGTGCGAAAGCACCTTATGCTTCCATGGAACATTTCGATTGCACAGAATTTTCTACATAGTGGAAAAAATTCTTTAGATTATTAAAATGTCCCTTAGTCTAACAAAAAAAAGTTCACTGAAAGGTTCTTCTGTGGCATTATAGAAAAACGACCCTTTTAGAACCTTCATTTTTAAGAGCTTAAAGGATCGTTATTGTAGTCTATGATTCCATTGGAACCTTTCCATTGCACAAATTGTTCTTTATGCCGGGTTCAGACTACACGATATTTTTGTCGGTCACGATAGTCGCTGTGTCAGATTACACGATTTTGACTCCTAAAATCTTGTCGTGTCGTGGACAAGAAACATGTCAGACTACACGTTGCTTCCCGACCATTCGTCGCGTGCCGTCTTTAACGACGCGCGTGATGTCATCGAGAATATTGGTCAACGTCACCAATGTGACAGAACTCATCGTGGACGACGAAAAAAATAAATAAACATGCTAGTCTTTCTGTCGTGAAACATCGCAGACGCGGAATCGGCTGTCGTCCTCTACGACACACTACACGAGCTGAAACGATGGAATCTTGCGTCCCGACGCCCATTGTCGTTTACGAATCCCCACGACACCCTACGTCAGGCAAATCGTGGCAAAATCGGGCTAAAATCGTGTAGTCTGAACCGGATATTATTAACTCTTTCCCCGCCAGCATTTTTGAAAAAAGTTGCAAGCCACCGCCAGCAATTTTGATGATTTTCACTAAAATTTGATGGCCTACAGTATATTTTGCTGTATGAATATTTGAATATGCAATACGCCAAAATAAAGATCAGAGCCTCTACTTTTAAACAAAAACAAAAAATCAGTTTTATTCTAGCTCAAAACATTATTTTTTATCAACATTTGAATATAGGTAGGTTTCATAAAAATGCTAAATTTTGAGCAAAAAGGTGAGAAAATCACATTTTTATCAAAAACTACATCTGAAAAATATTCAGTACGATTATCAAAGCTAAATCTAGTAAATCGCTTCCATCAACACCTCCAAAGCTTGCACAGACATATACCACTTCCTGGATCAACATTTTACTCCGTAACATTATGCAGTTTTCAAAATAACTCGTCAATGGCGGGGAAATAGTTAAAATGTTCTTCATGTAAACAAAAAAAGTGGTTCTTCTAAGATCTGTTCACTGAAAGGTTCTTTGGAGAACTACCTTGAATATCAAAGCCAACATCATTTGCATAGAGGCCAATGAGGAATCCAAGCTCTAACATTTGACCATGCAAGGCTAAACCAGGTATAAGTATCACTCAGTAAGACATGTACATGACGCTCTTGGAGACACTCTTGTCGCTCTCACCACAGCCATTGAGGTGTTCGGATCCTTATCAGTTTAAACCATTGACTGTCTTCCCGGGTCTCCAGATACTTGTTTGTAAGGCTCTCCCCAGACTGTGGAGCTCCTTTCTGGCCTCTTTCCCAACACTGTTCCATTGTGCCTGCTGAGCGCAGGGGTTTAGATTACAGAGAAACTGGAGCTGTGTTAGTGTGCAGCGTTCCTGAACTCACCAGAGGACTCATGATTTCCATCAGGACTGGCAGGATCTCTTCTCTCTGAACATACCCACCAGTGACCACTCTGATAACCCTCTGCTTCTTTTCTTTGCTCTTTTATAGCCCAATGCTTTCTGCACAGTTAGCCGCTCCGCAGTGCTGGTTGCTTTGAGACGCCACTAGAGCAGCTCTTTTCATGTGTAAATTATAAAGCTTTGAGGCTTTGTGATTTAACAGCCAACTCTACACTGAACAAAGTGCTTTGAATATACATGATTTAATCAGCACATCGGTTACACACCAATCAAGTAAGTTACATCAACATACTATTTTCCTCTCGGTTAAGTTCAGTAATTCCTTGTCAGAATGCATAATTTATTAATGTAAAATTTAACATAATGAATAAAAATGATTTGTAAGTGACCCAATTAAGTAGTCTCGGTGATGTGAGTCCTTAGCATTATTATTATTATTTTTTTTTCATATTCACAAACATTTCTGTTTCAAATTACTTAATTATATTATTGAGACCTGCTAGCTAGATGCTAATTAACAACAGTAAAGCGACATTCTTTGTGTACATAAACTGCATCTCCACAGAGCCAGATATGAATATAACATATAATATATTGTCTCCCTTTTTTTCTCAAAAACACATAACTCTTAATTTACACTATATACTTCAATGTTTACAGTACTCTCCCTATAAGTAAACTTTTACAAAATGTAACAAATTAAGAGAATTGTTGTATTACTTCATGTAAAATGCAATGATACATCTAAAAGAAACAAGGAGGAATGCATAAATCAATAAACAATTCTGAAGAAAATAATAGTACATGGGTCAAATACAGGAAAATATATTTTTTTTGTTCAGATCTATATGATATATCATACAATTTGGCATACAATTGTATAAAAAGCATAACATATTTGGTATAAAATTATTCCTTGAAAAAAAATATTTTAAAACGTGTCTGACATAGTGTCATGTGGTGCAACCAACATGCAGAAACATAAACATAAAACAAGAAACAATATCATAAAGAGGGCCCTTGCAGACCTTTGTGATGCTTTGACCTTTTTATGACATAATAAAGTTAGTTTAGGTTGTAAAATGTCACGTGGTGCAACTCCTAAAAATGTAAATTCATTTGTGATGAACAATTTATGATATTTGTAAAAATACTTTTTACCTTGAAAAATTATTTTAAAAACATTTTTGAAAATAAAAATAAAATTGAAAGATGTCTAATCATGAATTCAACATATTATCTTGGGAGACTTGTTGTCTGTTTACTTGGTTATACTACATGACATTTATAGAGTCATTCAATTTAAACTTTTCCTGAACATGTTATAAAGTTTTTTGTTAACTAGATAAAATCAACTTGAACACAGCATTTCTTTGTAGACTATATTTATTTGCCAACATTAAAAAAAAAAAAAAATGGTTGAAGACCCAACCCCAATAAACATAATCTTACAATCTGATTGGATAAATGCTGTTCCAGGACCATGATATTGATCCAGAAACGCATTTTACATAAAAATCACCCTGAAGTCACCCCTAACCACCACTGCACCAAGGTACCACCACAGCCCCTTATTTCTAAGAGGCAATAAAAAGGCAGACGCTAAAAAATCCAGTAAAATCCACATTCAGAGTGATATACGAGGGAAGAGGCTGACGGAGATTAACAGACCATTTGCAGACGCTCCTCCGGGGAGTGATCTTGACTCAAGCGACAGCACATGTCTACCTGCTGTATCGGTATTACAAATATGCTGTTAGCCCATGTTAACCAGCCATTTTTTATGCTAACCAGAAGAGGATTTGTGTCAGTGCCAAATGATTTGTCCACTTTGTTGTGGTCATCGCTGACAAATCGAAGTTTTCTCTTAAGCCGAGGTCTTGCTTGAAGGATCTGCATGAGATATTTTTTCCCCCTGATGTTTCTAGTAGGATTGCGTTGACAGTTTTTATAAATGGACTGTTATCATGACTGAAATCAATTAGTTCTTTGAAAGAAGCAGTTTTTAGGACCCAAACTGAATTTGCGTTAAACACCGGGCCAGACAACCACGCAATTCCACCCAGAAATAAATCCAGAGATAAATCAGAATCTGTTGTTTTGGATTTCAGGTTTGCATGCTAAATCTTGTTGCTTTCATTGAAACATCTCCTTCTTTGCGTGTAGAGATGAATTCGTTCTTAGTCATTGATGCCAACAAGCCAAACAGAACGGTTATAGTTAGCCCTGGGAAGTTGTTTAAAATTGCCGTTCATTCATCCTCAGTAAAGTGTGACAGTAATTTGCACACTGTCTTCAGGGTCAAATTTGCTGCGCCTCTCAGTTTCAGAGAACAAAATGAAGCTATTGGCTCATCATGAGCTTTTGTTGACTGTCACCTAAGTGATACCAGATACACAACATACTGCAGACCTTTTTGAAGTAACACAGTCCATATGCCCACGTCATTATTTCTGAGTACACTAAACATCTACAGTCTGGATGTGCTATCCTTGATGTTCAGGCTCTTAGTAACATAAAATTTTATTATGCTGCAAGGTAGGGATGATCAGTGAACAATAAAGTCTTGAGATAACCTGCACTCTTAAAAATAAAGGTACCTAAGAAGATCTTTGCAGTGATGCCATAGAAGAACCATTTTTGGTTCACCAAAGAGCCTTTCAGTGAACAGTTCTTAGAAGAACCATTTGTTTTTAGTGTGGAGAACATTTTAATAAATTAAAGAACATTTTTCCACTTTAAAGAACCTTTTGTGGACTGGAAATATTCCATGGATGTTAAAGGTTCTTAATGGAACCATCAGTTCCAATAAGGAACTTTTATTTTTTAAAAGAGAAGTCAGTTTCATATCCATGAATCAGTTTTTTTTAATACATTCAAATGGCTTGTTTACAAGTCAAACATCGCTAATTACCGTTTAATAATAAGTTGATTTAGGCGAAAATAGTCTGCCAAATGACAAATTACCAATGGGAGCACCTATGCTTTACATGATTTTGTTGGGTAAACAGTGTACTCTTTGCCATGACGAAAACATGAATAACGTATGTAAGATTGATGCAGAAAGATTACAAGTCAATGGAAACAAAAGAAAAAACAAAACAAAAAAGTTAAAACATTGAAACCAATGAATAATTACTGAACATGCAGACATGCTAATATGTAGGATAAATTAACATTAACATTTCTGTCATGGTAACTCTCTGAGAGTTTAGCATGGTAATATACATGGCAATGTTAAAGGGGTCATATGATGCGATTTCAATTTTTCCTTTCTCTTTGGAGTGTTACAAGCTCTTGGTGCATAAAGAAGATCTGTAAAGTTGCAAACACTAAAGTCTCAAATCCAAAGAGATATTCTTTATAAAAGTTAAGAGTCAGCCACAGCTACCTAAAACGTCTCGTTCTAACACGCCCCCACAT
>NW_015666542.1:280201-283641 GCF_001515625.1 Sinocyclocheilus rhinocerous
GTTTGAGAGAGGCGGGGCATAGAGGACCTACAATAGTGTACAGTATTTGAAAAATAATGTGTTTTTTGAACATTAAAGCATGTCAACATATTCTGTTACACCAAATACACAAAATAATGATCTTTAAAATAGCATCATATGACCCCTTTAATTTGTTTGGTCTTGGCGAAATAGATCTGCTACTAAGTATTGACAACCGAGACTTGCTACTGCCAGTACATCCACAGACATGCTGCTGTGAGCATGTATAAAATACTGCTGCTGCACATATACCTTGTATGAAAAAAAAAAAAAAACATGTATAACACACATGTAATCACCCTGTAGCAGATCTATACAGGTGGAGCTGGGGAGGTGGAGGGTTTCTGAAGCACGCTGCAACTGCCACAGCAAGCCCTGGCCAAGTATTTGAATGTTGAGCAGCGAGCTCATTGGCTGCTGATGCAACTAAAACCAGTCGGCTGTGCCATATGACTAATGATGTCATTATATCAGATTGTGTTCGAACCTATTGACCTATGCCATCTAAAGTTTCATGACAGAATTTTGTATTAATTTAACATTTAGGGAAGTTGGCATTAGTCATTCATTAATTTGTAATACTTTTCAGAAATTAATGCTAAGTTTTTTGGGGAACAGAATACTTTTGTGAGAGAAAGCAGAATCATTGTTGAATACCCCCCCCCCAAAAAAATTAATGTATTATACATCCGTATTTTATGACCTTGAGCATGAGGCTTATATTTAAATTAAACTGCAAAATAATCAGCCCTGTTACCGTCAATTCTGTTACTGTAACATGAACGAGGAAGAGCAGGATCCAACTGCAGATAAGCTTTAATAATGATAAACATACAAATTAAAGAACACCACAAATCTCAGAATACCAGGAAACAAGGACCACAAGAAAAATGGACCTGAGCACAACAACAATACATCCATTCAAGGACAGGACCAGACAAAGAATGCTAGAAACACAAGTGCACAAATACACAGGAGACAACAAGAATACAACTCCAAAACAAGACTCAAAACAGGTTGCATTTGACAGTTACCTTTCTGAAGGCATAATTATATCCCAAACATATTGCTAATATGTTACTAGCTTGTTTTGCCATGTTGTTTTGTTTTGGAACATGGCTAGCATGATTTTACATGCTGCTATTATGTTCTAAAACATTTTTTTTTTTTGTCAAGACAAAATAAACTACTTGTCTGGTTTTAGCTGGTCTTTCAGTCTGGTCATAGCTGGTTTTAGAGGGGTTTTGACCACTTCTTTAGCTGGTCAGGCTGAGAGAGACCAGCTTAAACCAGCTAAGACCAGCCAACCAGCAAAGACTGGTTTTAGCTGTTTTAGCCTTGTCTAAAAATGTAATATACTTTAAGAAAGTTTTAGAAATGTTAGCATGTTGCTAATATGTCTCTAGCATGTTTTGGCATTTGTTGCTATTGTTTTAATATGCTATTAGCATGTTTTAGCATGTTGCTAGCATGATTTTACATTATGCTATCATGTTCTAAAACATTTATACCATTGTTTTCTTTGTCAAGCCAACATAATTAACTTCTTAACACATGAACAGAATGCTAACACATCTAACAGAATGTTTACAATCTTACAGAAATGTACTACAAAAACCACATTATGAAACTGGAAAAGACCCGTTTCAAGATGTTTCAGCAGACACCTTTATCAGCTTCTCAGAGCGCCTGCTTCAGCCAGAGTCCTTCACCACTTTGACTCGTCACATGTTTCTCATTCACAGCACTTTGATTCCACTGTGAAATATTTCCGCAAGCCTTTGATTCAAACCAGATACTATGAAACTCTCCTTCAGAGAAGATCTGCACCAGCATTCACTGCCCATCCAGGACTGATCTGCTCTAACAGAGATTCAGGGCCTTCGTTTTGACCATTAAATCTTCCAAAAGCTTTATTAAAGGTTATTTTACACTTCATTATTACAAATTGACCTCAAAAGCATGAAATGCAAGACAGAAATTAAAGCAGGAACAGGCAGGGGCACAGATATTTGCAGCGCTAGCTCGGTTTACATGTTTAGTCCTTTTATAAAAAGCACTTGAATGGGTAAATAAGGATCTGGTTTCATGGGATGCTACAGTGAACCTTGACCAGCGAGCCATTCCATAGAGAAGCAGCAGAAATCAATTAAATGTGTTTGACCTGTTTGAGAACGCTTTCATGCACCGCTGCATCGGCATCAACAGTATTCATTTCATCCTCACAGTCACAAATAATATTTCCTAACTATGCCCACAATTATGGGTGTTCTGAATGGATGCAGTTTATAAAATGCAAAACAAGGGCATCTTATTTATTTTTTTAACTAAAAAACAAACAAACAAACAAACAAATAAATATATAATATAATAATAATTATTAAATAATAATTTTATTTTTTATAAATAATCATCTTATTTTTAACACCCCCTTTTATTATTGTTTTCTGTTATTATTATTATTATTAATAATTATTTATTATTAGCTGCTTTGCTTAAATGGACATGGCTTTTATGTACTGAACTTGTCACAAATTCAGCATTCAGTCATAAAGCATGAAACTTCATCATACAAATATTATTGGTTTTACTATTTAAAGATATCTATTGTGTACAAAATTATAGTATTCAGAAGGCCATTTTTTTCTATTGGAATCTATCTATTACTCATTTTAGAGAAAACAAACAAACAAACAAACAATAAATAAATAGAAATCACACTAGATATCAAACTTTTTTAACTGGCTTGTATAAGTAAAAAAAAAATTCATATTATTATTATTATTATTATAATGTGCTAATTAACATTGAAGTTTAAATGGTTTTTATATATAGATTTAATAGTTTTATTCTTGTTACAGACCCAGACTTTCAGTCGTAAAGTACAAAAACTCATAATAAAAATATCATTACATTTTTACTTTTAAACTATTTAAATATTATATTGTGCAAAAATATAATACATTATAAAAAAGGACATCTAATTTTTTTATCAGATTGTTACTCATTTTCAGGATAATGATAATAATAATAATAATAATAATAATAATAAAATCAAGCTTGTAATCTGATCATTGAAAAAAAAAACTCATTTCTATTTAACAATTTATTATTATTATTATTATTATTATTATCTATTTTACATTAAAGCTCATTAAGGCTTTTATAGATTTTATAGTTTTACCTTTGTCACAGACCCAGGCTGTCAATCATTTAATTTGTCATAAAAAAATTACAATTTAAGCTATTTAAATATTTAGAAATATGTAAGAAATATACCGTTTTGTGCTTCCGTGCCTTCAACATGTGTAGTGTTGATTTATTAATATTTAAACGTTTTTGCACAACAATTTATAATGACTTGATGATATACCATTGAATGTGAAGAATATATATATATATATATATATATATATATA
>NW_015666542.1:284411-288059 GCF_001515625.1 Sinocyclocheilus rhinocerous
GTTAGTTCTGGAGAAAAAAAAGAAAAAAAAAAAAAAAGAAGAAAGAATTCTTCTGTGTTGTATTTGCATGTATTTCCACGGTTAGTAGACAAATTAATCTATTGTGAGTGTGAAAAGTGCTTTTTAAGGGCTAAAAGTGTGTGTAGTTGAAGAAACGCCCATACATTTACAGAACACACGCTCTGTCTTGCAATAATATGCTAATACATCCGTGTTCATTCAAATGCATTCCAGTGCATGCAAATACAATCCAAACGTGAGCCTGGAAAAACAGCCAAAATGTGCGAAAATATGCCGGTGTGCCTCTGCATTTAAATGAAGATTCCTTTGAGATCCCAATCTTCCTTCTGCCAGAATGAATTCAGTCTGAGTTTTTGACAGATTGCGCTTCAGATTTGTTTGTCTTATTATGCAACCGTTGCATCTGTCCGTGTTTCTAAAGTGCTGACAATCACTTCAACTGCTTAAGAAACAAAGACAAACCTGATAACATCAAACAAGCATGAAATCAACCCGTACTATATTTGCTTGTTGATGTCATTCATTGTTAATATTCCTTCCCCTATGAATCATGCATTATTAAACAGTATTGATTATTCAATAGGCAAGCAACACTATTACTTTTGCTTATACTTCGGGTTATGAATTTTTTAAAACCCTTGCTGGACCAGGAATCTAATTTCAGTGATTTTTATTTATTTTTACACACCTGAATCAAAATAAATATCTCTCAATAGTTCTGAATGAGATAACATGCGTTTGATCATGATGTATTGCTCTGGATCAGTCTGATATTTTCCTCTTGTTATGAGCACTCGGGTCTGTTTTTAATGAATTGCTCAGTAATTTGAAGGGTTTCATGTGTGTTGGATCTAATTGAATGACTCAGCGAACCCCTCAAGCTCCTTTTACACATTAGTGCTTGTGTGACTGTTTCAGATCTGCTTCCCAGTTCAAATGGTGTGGAATGAATATTCTTAATAAAGGCCATATTAAAGCTAAATACACACCCTAATTGCTTCACCCTGATTTAATAAAAGGCGATTAAAGGGATAGATCACCCAAAAATGAAAATTTTATGTTTATCTGCTTACCCCCAGGGCATCCAAGATGTGGGTGACTTTGTTTCTTCAGTAGAACACAAATGATTATTTTTAACCCAAACCGTTGCAGTCTGTCAGTTTTATAATGGCAGTCAATGGGCTCCATGGCTTTGATAGTAAAAAAAAACATACACAGACAAAACCATATTAAACCCTGCGGCTCGTGGCGATACATTGAGGTCTTAAGACACGAAACGATCGGTCTGTGCAAGAAACTGAACAGTATTTATATCGTTTTTTACCTCTGATCCACCACAATATCCGAACTGTCCTGAGCGCGTTCACAAACATCCGGCGCGTGACGCGTGTACGTGCTCTGGCATAGTAGACATAGATATATATAAGTAGATTCTTCATTAGTGACTGTTTCTATGGGCCGCGATACGTTCCAAAATGGCGGATGCATCTACGTATCTGGAGCGGTCGAATAGGGCATCTATACATATCTATTATAGTAGACGCATGTGCGGAAGCGATCTGTCGCGCGTATACGTCACTCATTATTTACACAGTGCAGAGAGATTGCGGACGTGTTCACAAAGAACAAAAGATATTTAGAAGTACAGGTCATCACAATGGAAGACGATTTTAATATATCATCAGACAACGTGGAATTTTTTGCCCAACCGTGTTTATTTGATGTCACGCGCCGGATGTTGTGAACACGCTCAGGACAGTTGGACATTGCGGTGGATCAGAGGTAAAAAATGAAACAGCCGAAATGTGCGAAAATATGCCGGTGTGCCTCTGCATTTAAATGAAGATTCCTTTGAGATCCCAATCTTCCTTCTGCCAGAATGAATTCAGTCTGAGTTTTTGACAGATTGCGCTTCAGATTTGTTTGTCTTATTATGCAACCGTTGCATCTGTCCGTGTTTCTAAAGTGCTGACAATCACTTCAACTGCTTAAGAAACAAAGACAAACCTGATAACATCAAACAAGCATGAAATCAACCCGTACTATATTTGCTTGTTGATGTCATTCATTGTTAATATTCCTTCCCCTATGAATCATGCATTATTAAACAGTATTGATTATTCAATAGGCAAGCAACACTATTACTTTTGCTTATACTTCGGGTTATGAATTTTTTAAAACCCTTGCTGGACCAGGAATCTAATTTCAGTGATTTTTATTTATTTTTACACACCTGAATCAAAATAAATATCTCTCAATAGTTCTGAATGAGATAACATGCGTTTGATCATGATGTATTGCTCTGGATCAGTCTGATATTTTCCTCTTGTTATGAGCACTCGGGTCTGTTTTTAATGAATTGCTCAGTAATTTGAAGGGTTTCATGTGTGTTGGATCTAATTGAATGACTCAGCGAACCCCTCAAGCTCCTTTTACACATTAGTGCTTGTGTGACTGTTTCAGATCTGCTTCCCAGTTCAAATGGTGTGGAATGAATATTCTTAATAAAGGCCATATTAAAGCTAAATACACACCCTAATTGCTTCACCCTGATTTAATAAAAGGCGATTAAAGGGATAGATCACCCAAAAATGAAAATTTGATGTTTATCTGCTTACCCCCAGGGCATCCAAGATGTGGGTGACTTTGTTTCTTCAGTAGAACACAAATGATTATTTTTAACCCAAACCGTTGCAGTCTGTCAGTTTTATAATGGCAGTCAATGGGCTCCATGGCTTTGATAGTAAAAAAAAACATACACAGACAAAACCATATTAAACCCTGCGGCTCGTGGCGATACATTGAGGTCTTAAGACACGAAACGATCGGTCTGTGCAAGAAACTGAACAGTATTTATATCGTTTTTTACCTCTGATCCACCACAATATCCGAACTGTCCTGAGCGCGTTCACAAACATCCGGCGCGTGACGCGTGTACGTGCTCTGGCATAGTAGACATAGATATATATAAGTAGATTCTTCATTAGTGACTGTTTCTATGGGCCGCGATACGTTCCAAAATGGCGGATGCATCTACGTATCTGGAGCGGTCGAATAGGGCATCTATACATATCTATTATAGTAGACGCATGTGCGGAAGCGATCTGTCGCGCGTATACGTCACTCATTATTTACACAGTGCAGAGAGATTGCGGACGTGTTCACAAAGAACAAAAGATATTTAGAAGTACAGGTCATCACAATGGAAGACGATTTTAATATATCATCAGACAACGTGGAATTTTTTGCCCAACCGTGTTTATTTGATGTCACGCGCCGGATGTTGTGAACACGCTCAGGACAGTTGGACATTGCGGTGGATCAGAGGTAAAAAATGATATAAATACTGTTCAGTTTCTTGCACAGACCGATCGTTTCGTGTCTTAAGAAGACCTTGATGTATCGTCACGAGCCGCGGAGTTTAATTTGGTTTTGTTTGTGTATGTTTTTTTGACTCTCAAAGCAGTGATTCCCATTCACTTCCATTATATGATTGACAGACTGCAACGGTTTGAGTTAAAAATCTTCGTTTGTGTTCTACTGAAGAAACAAAGTCACCTACATCTTGGATGCCCTGGGGGTATACATCAAATTTTCATTTTTGGGTGAACTATCCCTTTAACGTGA
>NW_015666542.1:293199-296645 GCF_001515625.1 Sinocyclocheilus rhinocerous
GTGATTCCCATTCACTTCCATTATATGATTGACAGACTGCAACGGTTTGAGTTAAAAATCTCCTTTTGTGTTCTACTGAAGAAACAAAGTCACCTACATCTTGGATGCCCTGGGGGTATACATCAAATTTTCATTTTTGGGTGAACTATCCCTTTAAGGGGGAAATAATTTCCTTATGCAATTAAATGAGAAAATGTTTTGGTCTATTTGGGCAAGATGGTTACCGTGTTGTTGTTGTTTTTTGCCTATCGCTGTGGGACAGTAAAATACAATGTAATCTTTTATTGAGAAACAAGCAGAACAAAATGAAGTGGCAATTAATGGGGAAAGGCAACACAATTTCAAAAACCAAACAAAAGGGTTTTGGATAAATAAATTAATCATTTAGTAACTTTTGTAATTAATTGTAATCATTTTATTAAATAATTATTGTAATTACTAAGTTAACAATAATAATAATAATAATAATAATAATAAACATTTGTTGTTATTAATAATATTTATTTTCTAGTATATTAATATTTAAAATTATATAACATTATAAATTATATTTGACATTATTTAACTATAGTTTTATAACAACAACAACAATTACATGAATACTAATAATACTACTAATAATAATGATGACATTTTAAGCTCACTGGAAATATGAGCAATATTTATCATGAAGTAATAGACTAATTAATTGAAACGAACAAAAAAAATAAATAAATGTTTTAATACTCATTATAGTGTAGTTTATAATATAAATGTAGTTAATATTATGTAACATATTATATATTATTTAACAAGTTTCATAATAACAACAACATCTTATTTCATAATAATAACAACATTAATAATAATAATAATATGATGATGATGATAGATTGTTATTTTGGTTTTACCACATTTTAAAATCAATAAAAATATAACCAATATTTATCATAATGTAATAGACTAATTATTTGAAACAAACGAACAAATGTTTTTTTTTTATAATTATAGTGTAATTTATAATATAAATATAGTTAATATTTAACTATTTAAATTAGTTTTTACAATAATAATAAATTATAGCAAATATTATTTATTTATTTTAAGCTCCAAAACTTAATACTGAAGAAATATTGCTTGTATTTTGTATGAGCTTAACATCTTTGAAATCCAAAAAAACAAACAAAAAAAAAAACAAAAAAAAAAACACAACAACAACAATAAAAGTGTCACAATTCACTCAGGGAGCAAGGAACGAGGAGTTCTTGAATAACACAGTCTTTAATAATCCACAGGAAAACCGAGAACATTCAACAAGTAGACCCGACAAACAAGCACTGAAAGGTCTAGGGCTTTTAAAAAGGCAGGATAATTGGGGAGGAACGAGACACACCTGGAATCAAATTAACACAATTAACATGAGGAAGAAACTGGGTCCCAGGGGCAAAGGCAGGATAATTGGGGAGGAACGAGACACACCTGGAATCAAATTAACACAATCAACATGAGGAAGAAACTGGGTCACAGGGGCAAAAACACACACAGATAAGTCCATAATCCTGACAAAAAATGATTATTAGAAAAATAATGAACAGAAACCTATCCATTTTTTTAAGTACTTATAAATAATAAATAAGTTAATATTTTGACTGATTTTGTCATATAGGTTTTCAAATATGTTAAACTCCATGACAATAAAAGCAATATTTATGCATAAAGAATCCATAAAACTAATATTTGAAATACTTTGAAAGGCATGTTTTCTGAAAGTGGTTTCACATGATAGTACGATGAACTAATGCTGCTGATTTTATTTTTCCAATAACATCTCTGATAGCGGTTTCAAATAGAAGTATCCTACTGTCAAGAGTCAGTCCAAAATACCATTCAATAGATCTGGAAACCATTTATATTAATTTATATCACGTTAGCTAGCATTCTATCTCTGACAGAAGAGCTCACTCCAGACCATGTTGTATCAACATATTCTGTATCATATATCATCAGTGGCTGAGGTCACTGTTTGAATCTCGTCCTACCAATGCTGAATTATGACCACATAATAAGAAGATAAGCTATTCAGTATTAAATGTTGAATTGTGGCCTCTTTCCAGTTTCCATACTTGTGCACAGTAAGACGCTTATGGTCCGTTTTCTCTTTCTGTTATCATAGTGGAACAATAGTTTCAAAAGAATCTTGTTTAGCAAGTTAAAGTTAGTATGTTAGCTTAGAACCTTAATAGTAAAACATTCACTTCAGACTTTTGAGGATCCATGTCAGTTTGCTAAGCATTAAAGTTCTTAAAATAATGCGGCTGAGTAAGAAATGGCCTTTATTAGTGAAATTGTGCAGAAAAAAAAGCCAATTTGTTCTGCATTTTCAATAGTGTAGCGATGTATGAAGCACAGCTCACACAGAAGTTTCAAAGCAAGCAGTGGCAAATTTGTGTCACCAACTCATCATACTCTTTCTTATTAGCGTTGGGGAGCTATTTGTTAAGGTAAAAGCTAATTAAAATGGAAAGTAGCTAAACAGTCAAATGCAAACGGCTTTTTTCAGAAAAAAGTTAAGCTATATGAACAAAAACTACAATCTCAATCAGGCTATTCATCTACATAGACCATCCAAAAGAACCGATTCATTAGAATGAATCAAACTACCTATGAGAGAGAGAGGACAGTTTAGGAAAACATTTGATTATTACTTGAGTGTGTTTGAATGTGTTTAGCATCAGGCTACCTGGCTACTTGTTTAAAAAACTGACTTTTTACTGAAAAAGCCACTCTGCTGTATGAAAGCTTAGTTTAAATTTCACAATTCAGACTTTTTTCTCGCAATTCTGAGAAAAAAGTCTGAATTGTGTGATATAAACTCAGAAATGCAAGAAAAAGCCAGAATTGTGAGATATAAATTTGCAATTGCGAGGAAAAAAGTCAGAATTGTGGACATAAACTTGCTATTGTAAGAAAAAAAGTCTGAATTTTGAGATACAGTATAAACTTGCAATTGTGAGAAAAGTCTATATTGTGAGATATAAATTCAGAATTGCGAGAAAAAGCCAAAATTGTGAAATATAAACTTGCAATTGCAAGAAAAAAGTCTGAATTGTGGAAATAAACTTGCTATTGTGAGAAAAAAAGTCAGAATTTTGAGATATAAACTCGCAATTGCAAGAAAAAGTCTGAATTGTGAGATATAAACGAGCAATTACGAGAAAAAGTCTGAATTGTGAGATATAAACGAGCAATTACGAGAAAAAGTCTGAATTGTGGAAATAAACTTTAAACTGAGAGAAAAAGTCTCAATTGTGTGATATAAATTCACAATTGTGAGGAAAAAAGCCAGAACTGTGAAATATAAACTCATAACTGCAAGAAAAAAGTCTCAATTGTGAGATATAAACTCGCAATTGTGAGAAAAAAGTCTGAATTGTGGAAATAAACTTGCTATTGTGAGAAAAAAAGTC
>NW_015666542.1:301950-313190 GCF_001515625.1 Sinocyclocheilus rhinocerous
TGAGATATAAACTCGCAATTGCAAGAAAAAAGTCTGAATTGTGGAAATAAACTTGCTATTGTGAGAAAAAAAGTCTGAATTTTGAGATATAAACTCGCAATTGCAAGAAAAAGTCAGAATTGTGAGATATAAACTAGCAATTACGAGAAAAAGTCTGAATTGTGAGATATAAACGAGCAATTACGAGAAAAAGTCTGAATTGTGGAAATAAACTTTCAACTGAGAGAAAAAGTCTCAATTGTGTGATATAAATTCACAATTGTGAGGAAAAAAGCCAGAACTGTGAAATATAAACTCGTAACTGCAAGAAAAAAGTCTCAATTGTGAGATATAAACTCGCAATTGTGAGAAAAAAGTCTGAATTGTGGAAATAAACTTGCTATTGTGAGAAAAAAAGTCTGAATTGTGAGATATAAACTAGCAATTACGAGAAAAAGTCTGAATTGTGAGATATAAACTCGCAATTGTGAGAAAAGTCTCAATTTTGTGATATAAACTCACAATTGTGAGAAACAAAAGCCAGAATTGTGAAATATAAACTCGCAATTGCAAGAAAAAAGTCTGAATTGTGGAAATAAACTTGCTATTTTGAGAAAAAAGCCAGAATTGTGAAATATAAATTTGGAATTGTCTGAACTGTGAGATAAAAACTCATAATTGCGAGAAAAAAAACGAGAATAAAATTGTGAAATAAAAAGTTTGAATTACATTTTCTATATTTACATTCAATGACAAAAATAAGCTTCCATGGTTTTAAAAACAATGGCAACACTTGAGACTAGGGCACACATATTCACTGTTAACTTGGTGTTTGCCCTC
Source organism: Sinocyclocheilus rhinocerous (assembly GCF_001515625.1). Taxonomy (NCBI): domain Eukaryota; kingdom Metazoa; phylum Chordata; class Actinopteri; order Cypriniformes; family Cyprinidae; genus Sinocyclocheilus; species Sinocyclocheilus rhinocerous. The sequence continues at coordinate 302,770 of NW_015666542.1, forward strand.
AATAAACTTCTAATTTGCTGCTTATTAATAGTTAGTAAGGTAGTTGTAAGGCTTAGGTAATAGGGCAGGTTTAAGGGATGTAAAATATGTTCACAGAATAAGGCATTACTATGTGCTTTACAAGTACTAATAAACAGCCATTGTGCTAGTAATATGCATACAAACAAGCAATTAGTTAATAATGAATAGTGTTCCCTAATCTAAAATGTTACCAAAACAACTACGCTAAATAAAAATGATGTTAATTTAGCAGCGTCACTACTTTCATTCATTAGCTTTTATGCAATATCTCCCTTCATCAGCCAATATAAGAGTTTTACTTGGTAATATGACAGCTATATATATATAAAAATCTGTTTCGGCTCAGCGTCTCTCGTTCTAACCTTGTCTACCTCTCTGTCTCTCTCCCCTCAGCTCATTATCAGCCGTCTGTCTGTTTGATGTGGTTAGCTGCATTTGAAGTCTGTGTGGCCCGTCTATCATGAACATGCTAATCCAGCGGAAAACCAAGCTCCAGACACCTGTTCCATGCAACATCTGTCCGTGGCACAGCTGTCTTCCCGTGCCCTTCACACAGAAATCCGGAAACTTGGAAGGACACCACGTGAAGTGCCTGGTTTAGCAGTGGCATTGTGCAGCGATTTAGAGGCAGGTGTCTTCTCATTCAGAAATACAGCTGAATGGATTTACACAGCCAAATTAATCTTGAGTCATTCATTGCTGCTACTGTACCATAGAGTTGATGTTTGTAGACCTGGCACAGCTGTCTTCCCGTGCCCTTCACACAGAAATCCGGAAACTTGGAAGGACACCAAGTGCCTGGTTTAGCAGTGGCATTGTGCAGCGATTTAGGGGCAGGTGTCTTCTCATTCAGAAATACAGCTGAATGGATTTACACAGCCAAATTAATCTTGAGTCATTCATTGCTGCTACTGTACCATAGAGTTGATGTTTGTAGACTGTCGTAATACCAAATACAAATACAACCTTTACACAAATTTAGACTACTAGTGTAACTAAGTATTGTTATTATTATTGTTCAGACTTGGGGTTAAGGGTTTTTCAGAACGTGTAACCTCGTTCATCATGTAACTTAGTTTGTGCTATAGTATGATACTTCAAATGGTGTCTCTTGTTGAGAAAAGGTGTGCTAATATTTACTGTTTTCTGTAGTGAACATAAACACACCACATAAACACACCATCAGATGAGATAGTCTCAAATCATCAAGGCCACTAGAGGGCACTGTCCACTACAGACAGTGAGAATGAAGAAGCTCTCATATTTTATTTATTTATTAATTAAATTATTATTCAGATGAGATTGTCTCAAATCATCCAGACCACTAGATGGCACCGTCCACTACAGACAGTGAGAATGAAGAAGCCCTCACACTCTATTTATTTATTTATTAAATTATTATTTAGATGATATTGTCTCAAATCATCCAGACCACTAGAAGGCACTGTCTACTACAGACAGTGAGAATGAAGAAGCCCTCATACTCTATTTATTTATTTATTAAATTATTATTTAGATGAGATTGTCTCAAATCATCCAGACCACTAGAGGGCACTGCCCACTACAGACAGTGAGTATGAAGAAGCCCTCACAATTCATTCATTTATTTTTATTTTTTATTCAGATGATATTGTTTCTAATCATCCAGACCACTAGAGGGCACTGCCCACTACACTCTCAACTACATTGCTATTATCTCACCATTTTGAAACCCCCTTTTGTTCTTAATATTCTGTTTGTGGATCCTCTGAGCTGTTATTGATCAGTTATCTACTACTATTGCTGTTTTTGACAAGCTTTTTGGTTTGTACTATGTACGAGTGAAGTTTGTTTATTCTACAATTGTCAATCATTAAAGATCCCGCTTGGTAAAACTGTATTTCGATAGTCCACTAACTACAGTAAGTTTGCAACTACATGTCAACTAACTCTTATTAGAGTATTAGGGGTTTACACGACACCGTTTTCAAATCAAAATGGAAAATTGTTATGCATTGTGGCCGTTCATTTACACAACAAGGCCTGAAAAATATCGTCTCCATTTAAACTAATGTAAAATATAAAAAATGTGAATTAGTGAAAACAGTGAAGTCATGCATATGCGTATTACATGTTAAGTCTATAGAATATGTTGTGTTTCTTTACAAAGTGACAACACCAACTACTGGCCTGGCATGAAAAATACAGCATTTGTAGTCGCTTTCACAGATCTGTGTGAATGGGGATTGTTTTGACAACGTTGTTGTTTGTACGTGAAATGCTTCAAAAACGCAAATTAAAAACTCAAGCTTTTAGCACATCATTGTCATATAAATTAACCCTAAATAAAGGATCTATAGACTGTTAGCTAAGGGTTAGGGTTAGTAGAATAAGTTGACATTTACTTGCAAATTCACTTAAAGTCTTAAAGTCAGTAGAATGTATGTTGAAGGATATCAAAATAAAGAGTTATCAGATAATAAGCAGACAATCTACTAATACTCTAATGACTGCTAGTTGTAGATGCAAAGTTACTTATAGTCAGCAGAATGTCCAAAGTGGACTATCAAAATAAGGTGTTACCCTATAGTCAACACAATTCAGCACTTTTTTACTTTGGCCCCATTTACTTAGATAGAATGTGGAATTTGAAGAAATATCAATAAATATTCTTAATTACAGCTGACAAATCTACTGAATTAGAAAGATTGAGCCATCTCATTCATCCAAAACTTCCAGACATTTCAGTCATTCCAGTCATTCTCAGTGGTTTAAAATGGGGCCTAGTGAACTTTATGATCAAAATCTTGACACCACTCTGACCGGCGTATTTTGAAACGGCTCAAGCTCTTGAAAGCACTGCTGGTAACGGTTACAATACATCAGTACCTCTCAATCAAGCCCAAAAGAAAGGCCAACAGTGATTTATCTGCAGCCATTTCGCTTGTCAAAGATGTTTAACTTCCTCTAGTAAAATTGCTCTTACACACTGAGTAAATAGCCATTACCAGTGTGTTTATTTGGAAGGACGAGGCTGCATGGCTGAAACCCAGACCTGAGTGGACACCATGCCAAAAAGATGAGGCCAGAGAGGAAGATAAAAGAGCGCAAGAGAGGAAGACCCAATTTATTTTTGGTAATTGGCTCCACTTGAGCAAACAGCCTCTCTTGCCCAGTGGCCTCTCGGATTCAGCTTGATACCAGTGATAAAAGCAATAAACCATTTCCCTTGTTCACCAAAGCAGGACAGGAGACACCAAATTAACATGGGCGCTATTTGAAGAGAGCTTCCTGTTGCGGCTTCTTTTTCTGAAGTGCTCTGTACCTGTTGCACACATGTGGTCTACTTAATATTCGTGACCTATTGAGAATGTGTGACTCCAGAGTGAATCATTCTTTTGACTTGGTTCTTGATTAACTGGTTCGTATTCATAAAACAGAAGGCGAAAAGTACTCCGATGACCTACTACTTCTGGCGAGACTCTGAATGCGCATTCGATGGACACTTTACTATCTCACGAGGCCATGGGAGAAGATTTGTAAAAAGCAGTAAAGTGACACAAGGTAGGTCAATGACGGCATGATGAATGTAGTATGTCCAGATTATATTTATACATTCATCAGGGGTGTCCAGTCCTGCTGCTAAAGGGCCACTGTCCTGCAGAGTTAAGCTCCACCCCCAATTAAACACCTTAACCAGCTAATCAAGGTCTTACTAAGCATACTAGAAACTTCCAGGCAGGTATGTTGAGGCAAGTTGGAGCTAAACTCTGCAGGACAGTGCTGCCGTGCAAAGGCAAAAGACCGTAACTTCGATTTTGGTCGAAAATGAGTTATTGATATTTTTGGGACATTCAAGACATCCTTTATCATGTGCATAAGTATCTTGAGTCAATTTCATTGCTTTTCCGAGAAAATAATGGGTTGTCTTAACTGTAACTCCGAAAAGTCCAGAAGAAACCAAGGCAGAATAACGTATAACACCAGTTACTGCTCTTTCACTTTGTTTGGAATGATCAAATTAGGGGCTTTCGGACCGGAGGAACCTTTTCATAGTTCCTAGAACTATTGGCGGAAGTACCCGCTTTTTGGCGTGTTCGCACCGCAGGAACTAGGAACGGTTTTAGTTCTAGGAACTCCGTTTGGAGGAACTAAATTAACTCCTACTTCAGAGTAGAGTCTAAAACAGTTCTATAGGAACTACTAGTGACGTAAGTGTACGTTGATTGGCCAAACAAATATGAAACACCGGCTACCCGGCATTTTTTAAAAAGTCATGTAAAAATACTTACTACGTGAACATGGAAAACAGCGATGACGGCATTTAGCTACCTGTTGTCTGCAGCGTTGTGTTCTTTTCTCAGCCTTGATATGTAACACTGCAAGTTGTCATAGGAGATTTTGTCTCTTAGCCCAACTTTTTGCTCTTTCAGTCGCGTAAATTGTGCATTTACATTCCATCTCTGTTATCACGAAACCCAAAACACACAACAAAAACAGCTCTGATCATGGCGTCCTCCATTCACCGGTTGTTGACGTATGTCAATGCTGCGCATAAAGACTTCACTGTTGGCCACTTCAAAGTTCCTGCTGCCGGTGCAAATGCAACCAGGAAAATGGCCCGAGGGAGAAATTGGTTCTCTAGGAACCACCCTGCTGGCTAGCTCCTAGAACTACACGGTGCGAAAGCACCTATTTAGTTATTGCGTTCTGCCTTTGTTTAGCCGCGCGTTAATATGAAGTTACGGTGCTGGCTTGGAGTTATACGGTATTCTGCCTTTGTTTTACTGTCCATTAAAGTCTGCCACGTTTTAATTATGGTGTAACTTGTATACTTTCATACATCTGATTTGTCACTGAAACACTTTATTAAACAAACGAGATAGATCGCGATCCACCAAACAGCTCAATATAACAAAGCACTGTAAAGACTAGATACCTTGGCAGCAATACATAATCGTAAATAATCTTTAAAGATTTTTATTCTTATTATTTTCTTTTTATAATGCAGATTATTCACCAGGTTGTCACTTCTAGTTGGACGCGTGTGGACTCGAATGCCGTAGCATGATCAATCATAATATCACTACTAACAGTTCGCAATTAAATCCATATCCTACCTTTTCTTGTAAAAACATCAATCCATGGAGATGTTTAGTCCACAAGCATTCTGAGCATTATTCCTGCTTGCTGGCGTTCACATCAATTCACAAGTCATTCTTTTAGGTTAGGCTATTTTCATTTAAGTCAATATAAAAGCAATTACGCTATGTCTAGCATAATTTTACGTAACTGAGCTTTGCCAATAAATTGGTGGCAAAACGGCATCCACTCATATGTTTAACTTTTTGTCTGCTTGTTACTGTCAAAACAACAACAACAACAACAAAAAACAATTAATACAGTCGCATTACTATATGTAATAGCCTATGAGACAGTCCATGATCACTAGATTTTATACAGGTCTTACTATAACGATTTTGTAAATGCAACCAACAACCAAATATGTGGAAGTTACTGCCTTTTGCCTTGATGTGACTTCTCACGTTTTGCAGACAATGCAAATGCAGATTACAATAATTTCAAAATAGGGGTAAAAATCAAGTTTGAGCTCACAATTTTTTAATGTAGATAATTTTCATTACTAAAACATCTAATTGCCAAATTTCTAGTGTCCTACCTATAATTAACTTGGCTGGACAAATAAAACACTTTAAAGTCATTTTTCTCAGTTTCACACTCTAGCGAGTTAAGGTCTTTTGGATTTGTAGGATTTGTAGTGGCCCTCCAAGAGCAGGTTTGGACACTGCTAGACTATATAGAACAGGTGTACACCCACTGAGCCACAATCCGTCCAAAGACAAACTATGTATAATTGTAAGCCAGAAACATAGAGCAATAAATGCTGGCTCACAAATCAATGAGGGTGTTCCTGACTCAGTGTTTAGGTCATTGTGTGCCTGACTTTAGCTCTGAGGTTACGGAGTCTTGACTTTACACAGCCAAATGGCGCCATTCCTAACTAGTCGGCTTGGGATGGAGATTAGGTGAAGATGGGAATATTAATCTCAAATGGCTTGATACATGTTCAGAAATGTGATTCAATTCTGTCTGTGGAGTTAGTGTTAGAGCTAAAGCAACTTCAAGTGCATTTACTTCAAGGACAAACCTTGGCACAGTGGATCCCAGTAACCCTTCAGTTAATGAATCAGTCCTTCCGGTTACCTTCAATTGGGAAAAGAGCCACATGACAACAAAGAATGCCATGTTTTTTTCCTCTGTAGAAGCGAATCTACTGGGTATTCTGGTGAAGTTAAGAGTTTCGCGTGACTGGGGATCAAATGTCGGGAGTTTAGTTTTGTGGTTTCGTGTTTAGCTTCAGTGGCTCTTGTTTTTGCTTAGCTGTTCCCCAGGTGCCAAAGAGTCAGTCAACTGAGGCTGAAATGAAAAGAAGATGGAAAAATGAGAAAGAAAATACATACAAAACTTTCAAAACAGTCCCAAACGTAACCAAAAATCTAGGTCAGATTTACCGTTATGCTTGGTAGGACTTCACGTGCAGAATGTTTGCCATAGTTTCTTATTTCTTTCTTTCATTCAAAGTTACACGATGACAAATAAGAGCGTCTAAGTTAAAAAAAAATGCATGTGTCAAGTTCTTATAATATATAATCTTTGTATTCACGTTGGCTTCTTATGGTTTTAATATATTATTAGATTTAAACAAAAAGGTGACAGCCAATTTGCTCCAGAAAAAAACGTTGCCTTCAATGTCAACAACAAGCAATATGGGAAATGTTCTCTCCTCCCTTTTAAAACTTGGTAAGCCTATCATAACAATGTACGATTATATGGTTAGTTGTCTTTGGCATTGGTTTTTCTTTCCTGCCATATCAGAACAGACCTGAAACCCATTTCTGAGTCATGACAGACCAGATGAGAGCCACTAGAGGTTATAGTCTAGTCAGTCAAACCGATGTCTCTGAACATGTGCCTAAAGCAGTGTGTATTTTACAGTCTGTTCAGTTTTACAGATCTCTCCTCAGTCGTTTGTAAGAGTTAATAGGCCCTCTGTGTTGTGTGCTTCCACTCCACGAAAAAAACAGCACCTTTCATCGGATTTGAACACAGAATACTGGAAAGAACCTCTGTGTTTGTCTTGGACATAAAACAAGCTGTCACCTTTTTCGGAGCACTCAGAAAAGGCAAGGAACTTTTTTAACTACAGGGTCTGACAGGTTCCTGAAGCCTGTTTTTGCTTTCCATGGGTAAACATTTGGATTATATTTCTCCCGGTTTCCCTGTTTCTTCAGATTTTGCTGTGACACATAAATGCTAAATTGCAAGGAATCATGTAAGTGTAAAGCATAACAATATAAATAGGCTTACCAAGGTTTAAAAGGGAAGAAAAAATGCTTTCAATATCTATTGTTGTTGTCAACATTTGGCTATGCATCCAGATTTTGGCACTGGGTGTTGGTAATCGATTGCTAGAAGCTAGTCATATTAGACAGCTGCTAAACTGGACAGGTTTCGTGTTGTCATAGGAGAACTAAACAAGGTAAAATACAACCCACATTACATTAAATACAGTTTCACTTGCAGCAAGGATAAACATGGTTTGCTCCGACCACAGTGTGGTGAATTATTGGCCGCCCAAGAACATAAAACCATCGAAATTTAAGAAACATTTAGAAACCAAATACTCAAATTATAAACACAACAACAAACTAGAAAGTCATGTTAATAATTGTATGTATTACTGGGACTTATGCAGTTTATGATTTTCAAATGTGCTTAAATGTATTGAATGTGCATTTGTTGTATACTTCAAATCGTAAAAGTCTATTTGCAGTTAATATAATATTAATTAAGGCCACTTAAATGTACTCAAGGAGAGACACTTACATGACTATTACGTATATTTTTAAAAAGTGACCTTGTAATTAAAGTGCAGGTAAAATTGTTTTAATAATCTTTTGCTGCAGTTTAAATAAGTACACTTATTTTTATGTGTTGACTAACATACTAAAGTACTTGATTATTGTTATAAATGTAATGTGTTAATCTATGTATTACATTTAAAGTTTATATATGGTTTTATGTTCAAAACGGCAACTTCATTACAAATGTGCAATTACAAATATGTTTAACATGCAAGTTTAAACAGAAATGATATTAAAGTATCCAGTATTAAGTTTACCATACATGCTTGTTTTGGCAGTACACTTTAACCATATTTAGAATTATGAAATTGCATATAAAGATGGGTCAAAAAGTTTAGTTAATTGAATTCAATATCACTTTTAACTATAATACAGGTGCATCTCAATAAATTAGAATGTCGTGGAAAAGCATTTAAATATATTTTATTTAAAGTATATTATTTCCATAATAAGCGCTCTTTTTTTAAAGTGTGATAAAGTGTACTTATTTTTTAAAAGGTTAATTAATTAACTGTTTAATATTAATTTAATATTAACATTATAAGGGATATTATAAATAAATAAATAAAATTACATTTAAAAAAAATCCTGTCATCATTTACTTACATGTCGATCCAAAGCTGTATGACAATCTTTCTTCTTTCAAACACAAAATAAGATATTTTGTAAAATATCTCAGTGTTTTTTTCTTCTCTATACAGTGAAAGTCAGTGGGCTCCAATGTTTTGTTGATTTGGACCCCACTGACTTTCATTGTATGGGGAAAAACATTCTTCAAAAGAAATCTTCCGTTGTGTTCTGCAGAAGACAGAAAGTCTTTGGAACGACATTTTTGTTTTGCTTAGTTTTATACAATAAACAGTTGCATAACTGCATTGGGTTGCTACTTGATGACCAATAAAACATCAAGTTTGATCCTAAAGCAAAACCAGTTGAGTACCACTGATTTACAGTATTTAGGCCAATGAGTGATGACCTAACAGCATATTTACTTGCGAGGAATTTCTGCATCCGCCAGCTAATTTTAAAGTGATGAAACAGCGGATGATGGTCTAAGATGCCGCTATGTGCTAAATGGGGGGCTGTAATACATGGGCTTGTAAAACGGTGCAACCGAAGTCATAAACCATCCATGCATTTTTGGTTATGATGGATACCATTTGTCCCAAAGGTTTGTAAAGATTTCTAGTCGGGTGATATCACCACATTCCGGTGCTGGGTTCATGGGGAAAGTGTTTATATGGGACGGGGTCCAGAGTGCTGTCAGCTCCAGAGACTTCTGCCCGTGGCTCCATCCGCCCGGGTGACCCGTTTTCTTTGGCGAGCGAGTGAACAGCAGTGATGTCACCGGTGTGCATCCTGGACGTCTGTCAAGAGCTGGCTTAGTAGCTTCCCACCACCAAACACGACAACCAACCATAACTCCACAGAAACCTGATCTTGTAGACTAATATTTGGAGTGTCTCTGCTCTTTGTTGTGTCCTTTCATCTAGAGGGAGGATGATGGGTGATCTGCACAGTAGCTCAGACGTAAAAATGAGAGACATGGGCACCCCTGGCGCTCTGGGAACGGGCCACCATGACACACCGACAGCTGGGGTTATACTTGTTGAGCCTGGATTTTTAGTCATAAAGCATATAAAGTTTTTATCTTCAATCATAAAATGTTTCGGACAGCTGCAGCTGTAACAATAATGAGCTGTAGGATTGAGTATGTAGCGTCGACATTGTGCCGCCAACTGCTACTGTTAGTGATTAACTTTGAAAGCAGACAACCCTGCATCATTTTAGTGCATATTAAGTATACTTTTGAATAAAAATTCATCACATTTAATTGAAAATCAAACTGTGAAGCTGAAAGGTGCTGTTTTATTTTAATATTCTGGGATTTAATGTCTTGTTCTGGACAATGGCTATTTGGTCGATTGGGAAATGGAGCAAGGACACCCTGTTACATATTGTATAAAGATGAGTGTTGCATTTTAGGCCTGGCTTACATGCATATACTACCCCATCCATCCACCCATCCATCCATCAATCCACCCATCAATCCACTCATCCACCCATCAATCCACTCATCCACCCATCAATCCATAAATCCATAATAATTGGCCAGCCAACTATTGAAGACTCCTATTCAGATTTATTTTAAGACTGAAAGTGTAATGCACTTTAATGTGTGACAAAGAAACTTATGAATTTGGGCTTTTTAAGCTTTGGATGAAGTTAAAGGGTTAGTTCACCCAAAAATGAAAATTACCCCATGATTTACTCACCCTCAAGCCATCCTAGGTGTGAATGACTTTGTTCATTCTGAGTTATAATAAAAAAAACAAAAAACATCCTGGCTCTTCCAAGCTTTATAATGGCAGTGGGTGGGTGTTTTTGTTCAACAGTCCAAGAGAAGTCCAATAAAGCACATCCAACCATAATAAACAGTGCCTCACACGGCTCCGGGGGGTGACTAAAGACCTC
>NW_015666542.1:313347-314284 GCF_001515625.1 Sinocyclocheilus rhinocerous
CGGGGGGTGAATAAAGGCCTCCTGAAGCGAATCGATGTGTTGTTGTAAGAAAAATATCCATATTTAAAATTTTGTATGGATCTTCATAACCACCGACCCATCCTGCACCCGTTACAGCATCCTGTCTTCTCTTTGATGGTTAACACATACGTGCTATGCATATGTCCTACGTCATCCGCTGGAACAGCGTTCTATTGTGAACACGCGTACGACAGTTAGCGGAAGCCAGAGATTACTGTTTATAAAAATTTAAATATGGATATTTTTCTTACTAAAGTGCATCAATTCGCTACAGGAGGCCTTTATTCACCCCCCGGAGCCGTGTGAGGCACTGTTTATTATGGATGGATGTGCTTTATTGGATGTCTTTTGGACTGTTGAACAGAAACACCCACCCACTGCCATTATAAAACTTGGAAGAGCCAGGGCATTTTTTAATATTACTCTGATTGGATTCGTCTGAAAGAAGAAAGTCATATACATAGGATGCCTTGAGGGTGAGTAAACCATTGGTTAATTTTCACGTTTTGGTAAACTATCGCTTTAATGTAATATTCTGTAACTTTCATTCATTCATTCATTCATTCTTTCATCAATCTAAAAATAGTTTGAGATCAAATAATAAATAGCCGACCACCCATTACCCCTTTTCTGATTATTATTTTTTTCATACTTTGTTGGTGAATTACTTGAACATTGCAATAAAACCTGTTTTTAGTACGACCTGCAGTGTTTTCAGAGAATGTATATTTACTACAAGTGTATTTTGTCTTACTGCACTGCAGATTTATTTTGGTAAACAAGTAAAAGAAAATACTGCTTTATTCTTTGACAAGTTTTATGCAGGGTTGCTTCCTAAGTACAGTAAATGTACTGGAAAAAAAACCAACATATTTTTACTGAAAAATTAGTAAAACAAATACTAATGAAAATCCCC
>NW_015666542.1:316608-320030 GCF_001515625.1 Sinocyclocheilus rhinocerous
TACGACCTGCAGTGTTTTCAGAGAATGTATATTTACTACAAGTGTATTTTGTCTTACTGCACTGCAGATTTATTTTGGTAAACAAGTAAAAGAAAATACTGCTTTATTATTTGACAACTTTTATGCAGGGTTGCTTCCTAAGTACAGTAAATGTACTGGAAAAAAACCCAACATATTTTTACTGAAAAATTAGTAAAACAAATACTAATGAAAAAAAAATAACCCCCCCCCCCCCCATGTATTAATTGCAGGCTTATTTTATTTATTCAAATCAACTGGTGAAAAAAAAAAAAACTTAAAAAATATTAAAATATATCAGAAATAAAAATGTAAATAGAAAAAAAATATATATATATTAAAATGAATGTGGTTACCCATGTTGTTCTGTTTCTGTTTACTATGCTGTATCACTCTTTATTAAAATAATAATTTTGAGGTAATAGTACTCTTTTTTTAGGAGGAAGAATATTTGGTAACCAATGTAATTCCTGTGTCTTTTGGATATGTCCCTTACAGCATGCCACAAATTTTCTCCACTGACATTAAGTTGCAAGTAACCCAATATGTTCCTTTAATTCAGTGTGCTTACAGAGTACATGCTTAAGTATACACTGTGTGCACAATTATTAGGCAAGTTGTATTTTTGAGGATTAATTTAGTTATTGTACAACTACAGTGCTCTTGGTCAATCCAAAATGTTAACAAACCCTCAAACCTGAACATTTAAGTAGTAAAAGTGAAGTTTTGGCGTTCTTAAGAGAATATCTACATGTACACCGTTATTAGGCAACTATTAGTGTGCAGAATTATTATGCAACTAAATGAAAAGCAAAGATCTCACTTGTTTATTTTCACCTGTTAAAGTGAGAATAATAAACAAACTCAAATTTACAAATAAACATTTCTGAAATTTCAAAAAGAAAACCTCAGTGACCAATATAGCCACCCTTCTTTTCGATAACAGTCACAAGCCTTCCATTCACGGAGTCAGTCAGTTTCTTGATCTGGTCAGAATCAACTTTGTGTGCAGCCGCAACCACAGCCTCCCAGACACTGTTCAGAGAGGTGTACTGTTTACCTTCACTGTAAATTTCCTGCTTAAGAAGGGCCCAAAAGTTCTCAATAGGGTTTAAGTCAGGTGAAGAAGGGGGCCATGTCATTAGTTTTTCATCTTTAAGGCCTTTACTGGCCAGCCACGCAGTGGAGTACTTTGATGCATGTGATGGAGCGTTGTCTTGCATAAAATAAAATGATGATATGGCCTAAATCATCACTTGTCAAATAATTGTGCACACAGTGTATAGATAGCTGTGCATGCATGTTTTTATATGTGTATGGCAGATGGATGATATTATATGTGCACATTCAGTGAAATACTTAACTGTGCTAACCATCAAAGAGAAGACAGGATGCTGTAACGGGTGCAGGATGGGTCGGTGGTTATGAAGATCCCACAAACCCTCTGGCTAGACACCACATCAGCATGAAGAAAAAGCTGAAACTCATGTCTTACAACGTTAAAGGACAGAAGAACATGAACGCTGCATTTATCAAGCATTATGAAGGCCATTTTAAAGAAGAAAGGCTGCAATCTGGAGTCAAGTGATGTCAGATGCGAAGTTCAAGTTTTGTTTATTAATACTTTTAATAAAAGACACTAAGACAATTCAAAGGCAAGACCTGCATGACCGAAGAGGCCTTGGAATGTGGCTTTTGTTTTGATATTTCCCAGTAAAATGATAATGATATGCTCATAGCATCTGTTTCCAGTTGCCTGTCTACATTGAAGCTACAAACAGCAGTTGGTATTATTATTTCCCCAGAGTTATGTTGTGTCTTGGCAAGTTTAGATGGGCTTATATCTTTTATCTTTTACAATCTAACCCACTCAACAGAGGTCACATGCTGTTGACTCCACAATGCCTACCGCCCATGCAGTCGTAATGGAGTTATTTTCAATAAAATGCAAGTTACTTTCTTCCGAAGTGCCCCGCAATTAATCAAACGTCAAATATATGGTAGTAAATTGTTTTTTATGTCCTTGTAAAATGGTTTGTAGGCCACTGCAACGGAAAGACAAGGACAACATTGGCCTTAAATGTGGGAATATTTCTAAATCATTTTATTCAAAGGAGTTTTAAAAAAAACCATGAACCAACACAGCTTTGAGATTAATTATTATATTAAAAATGTTGATTTGAATTAAAGCTTTGTATGAAAATGATAAAAAAGACAAAGTATTGGTACTCAACCCGTGAAGCACTGCAAATGACGAATAAAAAACGAGGGTGCAATATTAAACTACTGACTATACATCGTTTATAATTATAACAATCAATAGTAATGGAATTTTAACTCCATTGCTAAATATTTTGACTATATGTGTATTTAAAAAAAAAAAGTTAATTATATATGGTGCAGTTTCACTAAAAATAGAAACTAATCACTAGTAGTGTAGTGTTGTTTGCTGATACAAAGAGCAAAAATTAGACACTCAAACACACCAATTATCATGCTTTACTAGCAGAGATAACAGGAGAATCAGTACCACTTCTGAAGAAGCAGAAAAGGTCTGAAACCAGAAGACAGAAAGACTGACAATAACGACAGTTTGTCAGATACGGAAATTAACTATTGTGTAAACCACTCTCTAAAGCTGACTAGTTTCAGTGTTTTTTGCATAAAACTCAGAGACAATCATGCTAATCCATGTCTAACACAATTGCGTGGTGTCAGCACTTGCAGTACACAAAGAATCGGAATGCTAATGCTAGTTAAAGAACTACTGAATGCACCTTTAACAAACTTTGTTTCACACAGAAGGCTATCTCACAAAATAAATACTAGCTTTGAATGAGGAAGGTAGAGAAGCTGATGATTGGGTTACAGATTGAAGATTGTTCCCCACTGCTTTAACATCTTAATAATGTGTCCAATCATTAGCAGGATAGCTAATTTTATAGCCAACTGTAAACAGCAGGGCATAGCTAACTGAAGTGCTAACCGAAATGCTTCACCTTCTCACTAGTATCAGTGTAAAACTCACAGACAACCATGCTAATTAACAGATGGCAGTGTTGTGCCTAACACAATTCTGGTATCAGTACTTGAAGTGCACAAAGAATAGCTAATGATGCTAATGCTAGCTAAATAACTACTGAATGTACTTAGACTGTGTTCTCACACACTATTATGGCTGCACGATAAATCGCATGCGATATTTAACGCGCATCTTGTCAGAAAGCCGGTTCTGTAATCAGCTGTAAATCTCCATCACGTGCGTGCTTTCACATTGAGCAGCATTAACTACACAGAGCCGTTGTTCACTGACGAGCTGCGCAAAAAATCACGCGAATATGAACGTGGTTTTGCGCAGCTCGTCAGTGAACAACGGATCTGTGTAGTTAATGCTGCTCAATGTG
>NW_015666542.1:320115-329945 GCF_001515625.1 Sinocyclocheilus rhinocerous
AGAAGATGCGCGTTAAACATCGCATGCGATTTATCGTGCAGCCCTACACACTATACTGCTAGCATGATAGCTATCTCACAAAACAAATGCTAGCTTCGATAGAGGAAACAAGGTAGAGAAGCTGATGATTGCGTTGCAATTTGAAGATTGTTCCCCACTGATAATGTCTTACTAATGTCTTAAATAATTAGCAGGACATGCTAACTGTTTATAGCCTGCTGTAAACAGCAGGGAATAGCTAACTGAAGTGAAGATTAGCATTGAATGCTTTAGCACATTAAGGATTCTCCATACAGTGAAACGATGGTATTGTGGACTTACATAAAGCGGGGGAGTGTGTTCATACACAAACCAATTGAGATGTTGCTATGATACAAACGTTATTTCATGGACCTTGTTTTGTGAGTTGGAGACTCTTATCACTGCAGACCCTTTAATCTGTCAGACAACTATAATTCAATCATTCTAGTCACGCTTGAAGATATTTAACCACAAGCAATGACAATTGAAGCAGCAGAGCCGCTAACGGCTTACTGATATGTTTTCAACAAGCGATGTCAGAGCCCAGTACTGAGAATGGGACGAAAGACAAAGAAGCTGCAAAGCGTATTTTGTTGCTGCTTCAACAACATCATGGTGGTCCAAATAGGGACAAAGGTGGGAACCTGTGACTTCACTTTATAGAAATACTGTGAGCATTAATTACACTCATTAATATTGATTAGTTCATGGTGATATGTGACCCTGGACCACAAAACCAGTCTTAAGCCACTGGGGTATATTTGTAGCAATAGCCAAAAATACATTGTATGGGTCAAAATTATTGATTTTTCTTTTATTCCAAAAATCATTAGGATATTAAGTAAAGATAATGTTCCATGAAGATATTTTATTAATTTCATACTGTAAATATATTAAAACTTAATTTTTGATTAGTAATATACATTGCTAAGAACTTCATTTGGACAACTTTAAAAGCGATTTTCTCAATATTTAGATTTTTTATCATATCATAACAAACCATACATCAATGGAAAGCTTTGTAATCTCCAGTAATCTTAAGTTTGTAGTGTTTAAAGATGGCCTTTAGACGTTTTATTGAACATTTTAATATTACCTTTCATATATATTAAATTCAATATTACCTTTATTAATTAGGGATAAATCTGTCACGCATCCAACAAGGAAGACGAAGATAATCTAATATATATATATATATATATATATTAATATCTATTGAAAGTATTTAATATAATAATATCTATTATATTAAAATCTATATAAATATATTTATTCCAAGAAGGCAAATTCACAGAGACACAGAGTGAACACAACATCAATACCGGACAACTCAAGTTAACATAAAGGGGAACTCAAATAGGGGACTTGACGAGGGTGGCACAGGTGAGGAGGGTTAACTAATAATTAGACAATGAACTGAAACAAGATGATGAGCTAAACAGAACAGGAACTATACCATATATGGGCAAAAAGGAAGGGAACACAGGCAGACGACAAAACAGGAGTCCAAAACCCTTACATTACCTCCCCCTCCCGGAAGGCGTGTCCTCGCGCCAATTACAATCTACAAAGGAGGTGGGAGGGTGGGCACTCTGGAGGCCTCTAGGGACAGGCTTGTACGAGACGGGAGGCCTCCAGGGCGGTACCGGTTCCGGGATCCATGGCGGAGCAGGCAGTTCGGGGAGCCATGGCGGGATGACCTCCGTGGCCTTGGCCTCGGAACTCAGCCCGTCCCCCACGGCCGGAGACGTATTCCCCCCCCCCCCTTTTTTTGGGATCCCCTGGCTGGAACTGGCTCTGGGCTGGGCTCAGAAGTCCACTCCGGGCTGCATTCGGGAACAGAAGCCCACTCTGGCCCTGACATAGGAACAGGAGCCCTCCCTGGGATTGACTTGGGATCTGAGGCCCTCCCTGGGCCAGACGTGGGAACAACAGCCCTCCCTAGGCCTGACGTGGGAACAACAGCTCTCTCTGGGTCTGACGTGGGAACAGGAGCCCTCTCTGGACTAGACTCAGGATCTGAGGCCCTCTCTGGACCAGACGGGGGAACAACATCCCTCTCTGGGCTTGACTCGGGATTTGAGGCCCTCACTGGGTCTGACGTGGGAACAGGAGCCCTCTCTGGACTAGACTCAGGATCTGAGGCCCTCTCTGGACCAGACGGGGGAACAACATCCCTCTCTGGGCTTGACTCGGGATTTGAGGCCCTCACTGGGCCTGACGTGGGAACAGGAGCCCTCTCTGGGCCTGACGTGGAATCCGAGGCCCTCCCTGGGCCGGACGCGGGAACAGCAGCCCTCTCTGGGCCGGATGTGGGGACAGGAGCCCTCTCTGGGCTTGGAACGGACTCTGAATTTGTTTGGACTGTCGTGGATTCTGGACTGAACTTGATGAAATGAGCGAACTCGGGGGCTGTAGCCGACACTGGAACGGACTCGGGGGCTGGAGCCGACACTGGAGCAGACTCTGGAGAGTGGATCAGGGTTCAAAACAGTCTCTTCCTCCTCATGCTCCTCTTTTGGGTTGAGGTGAAGGAGATAGTTGCTGTCATCAAAGGGCTTGGGAGTGAATCGGCCAGCGGGCTTGACAGTGGAGTGGCCGCTGGTTCTGGGCTGAGGACCGGAATGGTTCGGGGAGCTGGAAACGGAGGAAGGGAGGCGGATTTCGCTGTTGGAAACCCACTTACGGGCTCGGGGAAACACAGGAGGATATGGGTGGTCGGGGCCAATGGCCAGGTATGTGGAGGATCTCGGCATGGGGTGAGCTGGCGAGGCCCAGTGGCTCTCAGAAAGGGCTGGATGAGAACGGCTTTTATCTTCTCTAACTTCTTCTACTTCAAAGCTAGAGCAGTTTGAAACAAGGATGAGATTGATTAACTCAACCAAAGAGAAGTCACAAACGGGAGAACTACAACTAATAGTGTTCTCATCCAGTCGCAACTGAAAACAGGCACATAGTGAGGCATCGGGCCAGCTCACCTGATGGGAAAGCTCAACGAATTCCTCCACATACCTTTCCGGAAGGCGACCACCCTGTCGCAGACAGCACAGCTGGTCCTCAGCCCAATTCGCCATCATATTCTGTCACGCATCCAACAAGGAAGACAATGAAGACGAAGATAATCTAATATCAGATATATTTATTCCAAGAAGGCAAATCCACAGAGACACAGGGTGAACACAACATCAATACCGGACAACTCAAGCTAACACAAAGGGGAACTCAAATAGGGGACTTGACGAGGGTGGCACAGGTCAGGAGGGTTAACTAATAATTAGACAATGAACTGAAACAAGATGATGAGCTAAACAGAACAGGAACTAAACCATATATGGGCAAAAAGGAAGGGAACACCGGCAGATGACAAAACATGAGTCCAAAACCCTGACAAAATCCCAGAGATTGAGTATGTAAAGCTACAAGATGACAAAAATTTCAACAATAATTTAACTCAAAATCTTATCAAAAGTGAAAGGTATGAAACCATTTAGACAGTTAAAATGGTCAGTAATGCAATATTAGTCGTTTTTCTTCTGAAGCATAAATTTGTTCTCCTGAAATCACTGAGATTTGGTGACTTTCCTAATTTTCTCAAATGAGCATTTGGTAACTTTATTTTTAAGGCCTTTTCACATCCAGAACGATACCTACAAAGATAACTATAACAACAAATTTATTATTCACACAAACACACAATAATGTTATGTTTATTAAAAGTTTTGTCGTTTGCACTTTTAAACATCAGATTCGTATTAACTTGGCAATGCTTTTATTGATAATAAGCTGGAAAATAAAAAGCTCTGAAAGTGATTCCCACTAAATTGTTTCTCAGAGTCATTATCGTTATTTGTGTGGATGTCCCTATTCTCATAGAATTATATTAATTATTATAATTTTATACTTGTTATACTTATAATGTCTTTAGTGTAATTTTCTCTTTGCACCTGCTATCTTCAAACTCAAACATACAGTTTATATTTAGACACTGCATGCAAATTTTTGGATTCCCCCATCTGTAAATGTTTCTGTGCACAGGTGATCTGATCAGACTTTCTTACTGTGAGCTGAAAAGCACCTTTACCTGTCTGAATCAATATCGGGTGCTACAACTACACAAATTATAGCCTGCATCTGAGATGTACTTTTAATGTGAGCCAACAGAGGTAGGAAACACATCAGCTTACAGGGATATGGGGCTAAAAGTGGGGGTTCTGTGGTGCACAAATTGTGCAAACATCATGCAAACATTTACCCAGCTCAGTATGCCTACGGGGCCAGCAGATCCTCAGGGACGGCATGTACCTTTTCCATCTCTGCATCCTCCAGAACCTACCAAAATAACAATTTCCGGTTCCCGGAACATTCTGGAAATGTAACTTTTTTTGTTCTCAGACCATTCCCAGAACAGAGCCTAGATGGTCTGTTTTTGCCAACCTGGAAATAGAACAATTGTTTTAGGTTATCCATGATAGTCCAGTCAACATTCCCCTAACATGCCTTTAACCTCTAAATTCTAGTAACCTTTTCTACAGTGTTAATTCACTCTACAAGCCTTGTTATTTTTTTACATTTATTATTTAATCATTAAAATACTCTAAAATGTTCATTGTAAAATATGCCTGTGGTGACCTTTCTGCAAAATGATATTACGTTGCTTCTTGCGACTTTCAATGTGAAATGTCGTGTGAGTGGCACTAAAAGCATGTTCAATTACATCTGAAACAGTTAGAGAACGTTAATCTGACAATGTTTTATTACGTTAGTTGTTGTACATATCATGGCAGTTTGGCAGTGAAATGTTCAGTACGTGGTGCTGAAAGGAATGCTCTATTGCGTTTGAAAATTGTCATAAACCTAACCAATATTGTTAACAAAAGCACAAAATGCAGTTTTTAAGTAAAACTGCATTTTGTGAAGGAACCATGCTATTTTAGCTTGCTTCTACAAGTCTTTGATATCTTTCATCATAACTTGTGTTTTGACTCATAACCGAGCACTTCTCATCAGAAGTGCAATGCTATACCGGGTGCATAACCGAGCAAGTTTACCATATTAGAAAAGCCATATATACCGCTTATAATGTTATGTAACCATCAAAATGTATTAGTTTACAAATCATGGACTATGCTAAAAATGTTTTGTGGCCATAAAAATAGCATTGTGCAAGGAATTGTGTGAAAATAAGGCTTTATTAATTGAAAATCTGCCCCTATAATTATTATTTGTGTGAAAAGGAATCATGGTTGCTGGTGTTTTGCTGTCACTAGTGTTCATTTCAACTGGAATCTGTAGTACATTTTATGAATATGTACGTTTTTGGACAGTTTAGCGAAAATGGAGATTGAGGCACATTTTTTTCAACCACATCATTGCAAGTAATTAAGTAAAATTTCAAACTCTCAAAATATTAATTTAGCTAATAAAATACTGAAAAGAAAGTCTGAAAGCCTTTATGTCCATTGCCACAGCATTGGTTTTGGGAAAATGTGAAAATATATTTTAGCTGCACTTATAACCTATTTCCTGAATTTAGACAATTAATTTTTATCACATCATTCTTTAACCCAACGTAACATGCATGCCATTTTTTCAATGTACATTAGGAAATTGCATTCTCTCTATAGGTGGTGTGCCCATATCCCAGGAGATGTAGAGTAAAGGTATAAATGTCCTTTTCAGTCAGTTAATGGTTTTCGGAGCCAGCTCATAGGCTGTGTTGGACTCAGACTGATGGCCTCCGCTCTAGCGGTGGTGCAAAACCAAACATGATGTCAAACTGTCTGATTCCAGGTGTAACCAATACAAAAGAGTCTGCCATAACTTACCACACATTCATAAATACTTTACACTTGCTAAATCCATCTCTCCAAAGTCACGTTAGGTCATGTGTTTCATATTCAGATGTTTTTGGCTTCAGTCACCTAATTGTGCTCTCACCTTTCACTGGGTCCGTTGAAACCCCTTGGCTTGCTAAATAATGTGCTACCATGTGTCTGAAAACTTAGAGTATGGCACCCATAGCTAAAAATCAACAATCCTTTTTATGTAATTCAGCACAGTCATGGATTAGTCACATTCAGATGGATTAATGAACTACTACTTTCATCTAAATCCAAGTCTTGTCTCTTTTAGAAGAATCTTAGTATTTGATTTGAAAGCCCCATATGTTAAACACATTGTAATTGCATGTTGTTTTGAAGTCGTATAAGTATGAGAACATCAATTGTACTATTTGTCTCAACGACTTTGACTAAGCTGGTGTTCGGATCCAAATCGTTCCATGCTGAGATGTCGTGGCTTTCTTAAACCACTACAATGTGGGCTCAGACCATAGAAGACCATATAATTTCACAGTTTCCTATTGTTACCAGCCTGTTGCTTGTCTAGGTCATGTGTTTATGTAGGGTGCATCTGGTTCACCCAAAAGGACAGTCAAGTCTCTAGTCCTGGGAGCAAGAAACCGCACTGTCTATGAAGCCAAGAGTGTTTAAGGAACATTCAGAAGTGTACACTTTTAAAAAGGCGTTATGAGTCAAGGATAATAAGAAAAGTGGAAGTACTTTCAAAAACAACAAGTTAGACTAAAAATATTCCCCCATATGTTGTCCTGTTTGATGGCTTTATTTTTGCCATGTCTTTCCTTTGCAAGATATTTTCCTTCCGCAGAGGCAAAATTTAGTTTACTTCATAATGCAGGAATGAAATATGTTAAATTAAAATGACATCATTAATGCTCCTCCATCAAATCAGGAAAGATTCTCCTCATAATTTAATACTGATGGCGAGTAAGAAAAGAAAAATAAATAAATAAGACCTGGTCAGCAATGTGAACAGGATTTCAACTGGAATTTCCATCCTAATTTGGAAGTAATGCAACAAGAGCATACTGTATGTATAAAACACAAATAAAATGTCATATGTTGTATAAAATAAAATAAACATGTTATATGTTTTATAAAATAAAATAAAATCACAGTGCTATAGACAAGGGTTCACCAAAACAAATGGATCTTTTGACTGTAACAAGCAAAAATATTTGGAATAAATCAAGTAAATTCATGAGTACTTGCAAGATTTCTCTGAGAAAGTCAGATTTGATTAATAGAATCCTGTTATTTTTTTGTTATTGATTATTTATCATTGTAAGCATTCATTTATACAAAAAAAATGTGACTGAATAATTATGATGCTAACCTGTAATAAGTTCCAATTTTATTTAAATTATATCCCAATTTTTCCACTGTCAGAGCAAATCGAGCTGGAATTAATTCATTTTCTCAGCTAATATTAATATAATACCATTCAAAAGTTTACAGTTGATAAGAAATTAACACAATCAAAAGTAATAATAAAGAAATTTATGTTAGAGAGAAGAGTTTTCTTTCTAAAAAAATTTTAATGGTAGTGTTATTTGTGATCATTTTAATTAACTTTAAGAATTAATCTGTATATCATAAATACTTTCAAGTGAACTTCAAGAATTGTGCCAAAGCACAAAGCATTTCACTCCATATCCTTTACAGTCAGACATTCTCTCCAGTTGCTGATATTTCATGCTTTTTATAAATACCGGACGCAGCATGAGTAACTTCCTAACGCAGCCAGACAGAGAAAATGACCTGAACTTCAGCTGCACGTCTGCAAGGTGATGAAAGTCCTGTGTCTCTTCCGGGCCTACATTAAGTCAGCCACTCCACACGCAAACCCCGAATCCCGCCACTTACCCTGGAGATTACAGGACTATCCTAGAGGAAGGGAAAATGACTGAGGCTGGAGGTCAAACGGAATGTAATAGATCAATAGCGCTGCACCACGGCCAGTGTTTTATTTGGAGATGATTTCATCCCTTGGGCTCTTCTGCTAATTTCTTCCTGGTCGTTAATTTTCGTAAAGCCTTCCATCCGCTCCAATATAAGCGGGTCATATGGATACCGTAGCTTGAATGCGTTGAGCCACAATTCATACAGGTAATGGATATCCCAATGCCTGAATCCAGTAATGGGCTGAAGTGATATTTAGAGGCCAAGCTGGGTCACTTTAGCATACTTTTAATAAGAGTAAATAATATACATTCAAATAATATACTGAATGTAATGTTTTTGGACACTTAAGTGTATGTTAATTGCAATCAAATCGCATTTTATATTAAATCAAGTCAAGTCAAGTTTATTTGTACAGCGCTTTTCACGATACAAATCATTGCAAAGCAACTTTATAGCAAATTAAGTTTCTACAATATTTAGTGGTAGCTTATCAGTGGTGACTGTCAATTAATGTACATATGGCAGAAATGTACGGAAAAATCAATTTAAGACGTAATAAAACAGACGATGAACACTATTAACAGCAATTATTATATGATGCAATCAAACTTATAGCAAAATGTGGTAGTTCTGTATGTTGTTTCAGGGTTGGCATCATCTGAGGTCCTCTGAGGGGTTGGCATAATCTCTTCTCAGGTGTTCTGGATCCAGACTGAAGCTTGTGTAAATCCTAGTTACCACGGGATGTCAATGATCGTCGTCGCGGGGCGATGTGCGGCGCACCGTCTCGATCAGGCTCCTGAAGTCCCTCTTGAGTGTCTCCGTCTGCCGCAGCTTGGTGTCGTTAACCCCCGCGTGAAGCACGACCGCTCCGGTGCTCTCGTCGCCCTTCAGGAACCTGCACAGGAACCAGGGTATCTGCGCAGAAACATCGAGAACACGAGCACCAGGGAAACAGTGAGTGTGCACTTTACCTTCAGCCAGGGCCGGGTCTAGGGGGGGGCTAGGGGGGGCAATGCCCCCCCAGATTCTCCTTGTGCTCCCCCAAAAAAATGTCCAGCCAAAAAAATAAATAAATAGAAAATAAGCATTAATGACAGAAGACTCGCCCTACAAATAGTTTAGTGGCGTATTTGCCCCCGTTTTGTTTCCATTTTTTGTTCAGTGTTTTTTGTTTCCCGTTGTTTCCCCATGGATCCCTACGACCCTTTATTCTGCCCGGATTACCTCCTCCTCTGGCTGGAGCAGGGGTAGAGATCGCTCGAGGGCCATACCAGACTGTTTCTGGCCATCGCCCATCTCACCAGCTGCCCAGACGATGCGCTCCGTCGTCCGAAGATGGTCCTCGAGCGGATTATGCCACCTTTGCAGAGTGGATACTGGCGAGAAACGGATCCCCGCTATCCGTCTGTTCCGAGGTGGATCTCGCCAGTTCCACTCTCGACCCAGAGCCCAGCCCACCATCTCCCCGCTGCGCGGAGCATCAACCCGAGCCCACCGTTGATGGAGAGCCCGAGCTCGCCGCGGCCGACCAGCCGTTGCTGCATGGAGCGACAGTGCAACGGATCGCTGCGGAGCAGGAGCTGCAAGTGACGTCAGTCAAGGTGCGAGAGCCGGCGACAGAGCCCGCCACGAGGGAGAATGCCGCGGACAGTGAGAGCTCAAAGAGGAGCTCCGCCCCCTGCACCGTGGCTGAGGGTGAGCTGATAATGGATTTGGGACTGCTGGACTGCAAGGGAGAGGTTATAGAAGGGGACCTCATTGACTGGGATGCGGATCTGGCCCCTGTCCTCCCTCCTGCTGCGGAGCACTCTTTCACTCCTGTTCCCACGTCCAGCCCAGTGAGGGCTGTGGTTTCCATGTCCTGCCCAGAGAGGGCTCCGGTTCCCAAATCCCGCCCAGTGAGGTCTCCTGTTTCCATGTCCAGCCCAGAGAGAGGTCACGTTCCTGAGTTCAGCCCACTATCAGCACGGTGTGAGCTCCGTGGGACTGCCATCCTCCAGAGTCGCCGTGGTTGGAGTATCCCTTGACTCCGCCTCCAGCCTC